>NW_006408583.1:1039607-1040523 GCF_000296735.1 Chrysochloris asiatica
CCTCCATACACAGAGTAGACAGGGATGGGCAATTTGGACACTGGCTACTCAAAATGGGGGTCTACAAAGGCAAGAAGTGATTGGCTTACAAGCTTTCAAGAAGGAGTCTAGATCCAGAGTGCGCGGAAGAAGGTAGAATCTCCACTGAGTAGTATCCAATCTGTTGGGCAGGGCTGATGAAAGGAGATGGGGATAGGTCTCCTGTGATACAATAGTGAATAATTGTTATCAAGACTGACTGTGAGAGTTGGAAATGTTTTGTAGCAAAAGGAGTGGAGTTGTTGACTTTGTTGTCCAAGAGCAGAGGTCACTGGGACCATCAAGGAAGAAGAGCAGAGTGTTGAACCCTACCCAGAGAAACAGTGACACCAAAGATGGAGGCAGAGATGATGACATGGAGAGGCTGGGGACTCTAGACCCAGAAAGGGAGAGGGGCTGTGTGCTGATGACCAGGGGGTCAGACTTGCAGGATATATATACTTTGGTTGTTTGATGATGCATGAAGGGGATTGTAACCATAGCAATGAAATGATAGAAGATAGGATGAATGTAAAGCTAATGTTCTCCCATATAAAGTATCACATAATTCACAATAAAACAGTTTTTTAAAAGAAACGGTCAATGTTTAACCACTTCAAGAGGTAGCGTATGGTCAAGAACCAATAATCCTGAAAGAAGAAATCCAAGGTTCATTGAAGGCATTGGCAAAGAACAAGGCACCAGGAATTGATGGAATACACATTGAAATCATTCAACAAACTGCTGAAGCACTGAAGACAGTCACCCGTCTATGGCACGACATTTGGAAGATAACTATCTGGCTAACTGACTGGAAGAGACGCATATTGGGGCCCATTTCAATGAGAGGTGAACCAAAGGAATGCAGAAATCACTGGACAATATCATTGATATCCCA
>NW_006408583.1:1040948-1042970 GCF_000296735.1 Chrysochloris asiatica
TTAAAATACTTACTGATGAAGATCAAAGACCACAGTCTTCAGTATGGATTGCATGTCCAAGTAAAGAAAGCAAAAATTCTCACAACTGGACCAATAAACCACATCCATATAAATGGAGAAAAGATTGAAGTTGTCAAAGACTTCATTTTGCTTGGCTCAACCATGTAAGCAGCAGTCAATAAATCATAGGACGTACTTACTGAAATAGGCAACGTAGGAATCCATGGGAGAGAAGAAGTCAGCTCTGGGGAATCCCCACTGAGACAGAGACACAGTGTAGACAGATCTAGAGTGAAACCAAGTGAGCAGAATACTAGTCTGATCTGGGAGAGGAAAGTCCAGGAAGGATGAGAATTCCAATGGTATGGACACCCGCAGAGCAAAGAGGAAGTCATCAAGTGAGGATGAAACAATTTACTGAATTGTGAATCCTAGTCATTTGGATTGAGAGCCTACACAGAGGTTGCAACTGGAGGCTGAACACTCCTGATGTATCACCTCCTTTATTGTACCTGAGCAGGAACTGAATAAACAGCTGCAACTGCCCAAGAGTACATCAGGTCCACATCAATGAATTATTATCAGAGAAGTGCATTCTCCTGCTTTCTGCACCAATCTTTCCAGTGGTAAGGCTCCTCCCACCTTCTCCACCAATCCAGTGGCCAGGTACAACCCCTGCCACACCCTATCTGCCGAGTTTTCTCAGAATGCCTCTCCTCACCAGCACCAACCTGATGAACTGTACCCAAAGTGGACTGAGTTGTGCACATACAGATTGAATTCTGTACACTATGCTTCTATGTGAATGACAGGACATACTCTCACCAAACACAAGCTGTGCATCCACAACCTCTACTGTCAAAGGAGGTGAATGCACACAAGGACCACGGGCCAGACTCCTGCCACTTCCATGGGCATGTGTTCCTGTGGATCAAAGTGACAATTTTGCTCTTTAACATTTTAAAGAATTCTCCTACAGCAACTGTGCCCAAAGCAATGCATCCTTTGGTTTCTTAGCTGCTTTTTCCATGAAGATTGATTGTGGGTCCAAATAAAATGAAATCCTTGACAACTTCAATCTTTCTTAATTCATCATGAGGTTGCCTATTGGTCCAGTTGTGAGGCTTTACTTCGTTTTCTTTACATTGAGGTATAAGCCATTCTGAAGGCTGAAGTCTTTGATTTTCATTAGTAAGCATTTCAAGTCCTCTCCAGTTTCAGCAAGCAAGTTTGTGCCACCTGCTTTAGCAGGTTGTTAATGAACCTTCTTCCAATCTGGATGCAGCATTCTTAATATAGCCCAGCTTCTTGGATTATTTGCTCAGTATACTGAGTGAATAAATATGGTGAAAGAATTCAACCCTGGCACACACTTTTCCTGAATTTAAACAATGCTTTGTCCAAAACTAACATCTTTCCTGATCTTAAACCTTACTCTATTCAAACAACTGTCTCTTGGTTTACATAAAGTTTCTCCCAGAGCACAATTCAGTGTTTTGGAATTGCTGTTCTTGAATGTTACCCATAGTTTATTATGATCCATAGCAGAATGCCTTAGCATAGTCAGTAAAACACAAGTAAACATCTTTCTGATATTCTCTGCTTTCAACCAAAGTCCATATGCTGTCACCAGCAACAGTTCCATATCCTCTTTTGAATACTGCTTGAATTTCTAGAAACTCTCTGCCCATGTACTGCTGCAACCACTTGTTAATTATCTTCAGCAAGCTTTTAATTGTGTGTGATATTAATTATATTGTTTGATGATTCTGTGTTCTGTAGGGTTACCTTTCTCTGGAATGGATAGAAACGTGGATCTCTTCTTATTGGTTAAACTGGTAGCTGTCTTTCAAAAGCCTAGGCCTAGACTCCATTGCTGCTTCTGTTGAAACACTTGAATTAGAATCAATTCCTGGGGCCTTGATTTTTTTGAATGCCCTTAAGGTGGCCTGGACTTCTATCTTCAATATAACCAATTCTTAATCATATGTTGTTGTTGTTAAGTGCTGTCTTGTCGATTCC
>NW_006408583.1:1044985-1065801 GCF_000296735.1 Chrysochloris asiatica
CTTGATGTCATCCCACAACCCTTCTGGTCTTCAGTGATCAGTATCTACTGCATTAAATCTGTTCTTGAAATGGTCTCTAAATTCTGATGGGATACACTCACTACCACATTTTGGCTCTCATTGACTTCTTTTAATTTTCTTCAGCTTCAAGCTGAACTTGCCTATGAATAAATTGATAGTCTGCTCCACAGTCAGCCCTTGGCCTGCTTTTTGGCTTATGACATTGATCTTTTCACCATCTCCTTCCCATCATGGTAGCCAATTTGACTCCTGTAGGTTCCAATTGGGAAGGTCCATGTTTATAGTCACCATTTGTTCTTTTACTTCCTCATTTCTACCAGTAGCTTTAACTTCTCGATGACCAAGAGTAAGGTTCAGAATCTCTTCTGAGTCTCTTCTGACATCTATTTTGGTCTTTCTTTTTTCCCTGTCTTTTAAATGACCTTTTGCTTTCTTCAAGAATGAACTTGTATATTGGTAAATTGATTATCTATTTCACAGTCAGTTCCTGGCCTTGTTTTGGCTGATGATATTGAACTTCTCCATCCTCACTTCCCACAGATGTAGTCAGTTGGTTTATTTTGTATTCCATCTGGGAAGATATGTGTATGTTGTTGTAAAAAGGAATTTGCAATGAATAAGTTGGTCTTGCAAAATTCTACCATGTGATCTCTAGTTCTATTACTAATGCCGTATCTTTCAACCATTAATCTTTCCTCTTTGTTTCCAATTTTCACATTCTAATCACCAGTAATTATCAGAGCATCATGTTTGCACATGTGATCAATTTCAGACTGAAAAAGTTGGTAGCGTTCCTCAATTTCATCATCACTGGCTTTAGTGGTTGTTTAGTAACTTTGAATAATAGCTGTATTAACTGGTCTTACTTGTAAGCACATTGATGTTTTCCTATCACAGAGAGCACTGAACTTCAAGATAGACCTTGAAATGCTGTTTTGACAATGAGTACCATGTCATTCCTCTTCAATTTGTTATTCCCAGCATAGTAAGTCATATGAGAGTCTCGTTCAAAATGGCTAATACCAGTCCATATTAGCTCACTAAAGACTATGATATAAATTTTTATGTATTCCATTTCATTTTTGATGACTTCCAATTTTCCTAGATTCATATTTTGTATAATCTACATTCTGATTATTAATGGATGTTTGCAGCTGTTTCGTCTCATTTTGAGTTGTGTCCCATCAGCATATGAAGATTCTGAAAGCTTTGCCCCATTCACATCATTAAGGTCAACTGTACTTCCTCAGTCATATTTTAAATGCTTTCTAACCTGAGGGCTTCATCTTCCAGCACTGTGTCAGGCAATGTTTTGCTGTTATTCATAAAGTTTTCAGTGACTAACCATTCAGAAGTCATCCACCTCTTCTTCCTCTTTGGTTTTAGTCTGGAAGCTCTGTTGAAAACTGTCCACTGGATGATCCTGCTGGTATTTAAAACGCTGGTGGCATAACTTCTAGCATCATAGTAACACAAAATCCACTTCAATGAGACAAAATGAGACCTAAAGCTAGACAATAGACAGGTGTATAAAGTGAGCAATAGCATCAGGGAGGCACACAATCCTTAGAACAAACAACCATATGAAAGCAGAAGGGCAGCATTTACCTAGAACTAAAATTCAGAAGGACAAAAGGAAATAATAAACACAGGGAGGAGGGAGGAAGGCTGTCACATTGTAGGACTTGTAGTCAATGCCACAAAACAAAATGCCTCTGAATTATTGAATGGAAAACCAATTTCTCTGTAAACTTTCACTCAAATCTCAATACAAAGTTTAAAAAAAAAAAATGGAAAGAAAAAAAGTCTTCTTTAGAATGGAGAACACTCTGAAAAGAAAATCCCTTTTTGATGGAAAAAGTTGGCAAATTGTCCAAGATTCCATTCCTAGTAAGCATCAAAGACAAATTCAATACATATCTTTGTATTTTCCAAAAGCCATCCTTTTTCTATCATACTATGACTCATAGGTTAGTATAAGGGATTCATTGTCATGTCTTTAGGAACAAGAACCAAAATAATGGATAAGAAAATGGGATTACAGGAATTCTCATGTGAGTTAAAAAAATCTGCACTAAATTAGAAGATTGTTTTGTTCTAAACCTGATCTTGAACATCATTTATCAAACAGACTCTTTATACAATATATTATATAACATTCCATATATAAAAATTATATTTCAAACACTGTGCTAGCAAATTAGAGTTTGCTGCCTAAAGTATATAACTTGCCAATGAAAGTTTCATGAAGCATAGAGCACTGTGGGGAAATCTTTTTAATTGGCAATACCCATTCATCAGAGGTTGCCTTGTTTTAAAGCCCATTAACTCTGTAAGATTATTTAGAAACTTTGACAACGTTTTTAACGTTTCATCCTAAGGTATTATCAGAGTATTAAACTAGTATTCACTGTGTATGCCAGATTTTGGAAAGAGAACAACTGTCCTTTAATGGCTAGAAAGACATCTGGAATTTTCTTTTTTGTAACCATGCAATATTCAATCAGATTAATTTTTAATTTCTAATTTCTTAAAGGGCAAATCTTAAAACTGGATTTCCTCCCTCACAATACTGAAAATATAAAAATGTCAAGATCATTGATCAAATAGCCTTAATTAGAGAGGAGTATGACTTCTGCCTTGACTCTAAATCACTTCAGGGTGAGTAATTGATGTTTGGATAATAGAACACCAACTAACCATTTAGACACCAGAAGGTAAGGGCAACCATAGCTGTAGGTAGTGCTTATTAAAAGCCATCATTTTTCTGCTTCAGCTTATTTGACCTCATTTCCAGCGGTTTTTTTGGTTTTTTTTTTTTAATAGCTAGTTGGAGCCACACAACAGACATTCTTCTC
Source organism: Chrysochloris asiatica (assembly GCF_000296735.1). Taxonomy (NCBI): domain Eukaryota; kingdom Metazoa; phylum Chordata; class Mammalia; order Afrosoricida; family Chrysochloridae; genus Chrysochloris; species Chrysochloris asiatica. The sequence continues at coordinate 1,047,865 of NW_006408583.1, forward strand.
AAAGTAGGCACTGCACTACTATGGCTGTGCTCCTTCCTTCAATATCAACACCAGAATCACAAGAATCAGAAAGGAATTACAAGAATCAGAAAGGAAAATCGTTACCTTCTCCTCAGATGAAGACACATCCCAAATAAGAATAAGAGTCAAGGAAACGACATTCCCACAACCACATCATACAGCTGGTAAATCTGCCTCCAGTCAATAGCAAAGAGCAAAAATGAAGGAGAAACAAACCAGACAAATGGTTTCATTAGGAAGAGTTAAGGCTTTTCCTTCCCATGGAGATGATGTTACTGGCCTTCCATCAGAAGTGCTGTTGTAGCTGATGTTGAGTACCGTACTCACAGCGACCCTGCAGAGGGTTTTTCTGAGGCTGTGAGTCTTCACGGGAGCAGAAAGCCTCATCTTTCTCCTGAGGAACAGCTGGTAGTTTTGAACTGCAGACTTTGAGGTTAGCAGCCCGATTCATAATCACTCCAATACCCGTACTGATCATAAGTATATTCCAGTCATACTCCCTAGTCTGTTGCCTAGATCTAAGACATACATTTGCAGATGGCTGACCTTGACCAAAACAAAAGCCTCCATTTCCACAAAAAGGAAGAGGGTTAAAACAAAACAAAACAAAACAAGTAAACTGCCCTGTTGAGGAACTCCAGAGAAATCAATTGCTCTTAGAATACAAAGCAAGCCTGAGGCATTGAAGTGAAGAGTTGTGATGCAGAAGAAGGTAAAAGGGCCTGGGGAGTATTTTAAGGAGATTACTTAAAGTTGAAGTTGAGATAAAATATTTTTGAAATTACAAAAGTTCCCATGTTTAAATCTAGAAATTTCTCCCTCAATTCTAAATTTTCATCATTAAGCACTCCACCCCACCCCAAAAGAGAATCCATATTCATTCTGACTACTTTTACCTGAAACCAAATATTTCTATATCAAGCATAAATGTAAAAGTTGTGGTGAGGATTGTCCTTTAAAAACAGCAATAACAAAGTACTTCTAATGGTTTTAGTGTGGTTTGGTTAAAATAACCAGGTTATTTAAGTAAAACTTTACGTTTTACTTAAATGGTATGTTTTATGTTCTCATCATATTTTACTTCTCACATATTTCAATGGAAGTATTTTTCTCCTGTTTCAGAATTAAGATGCTGTCAGCAGCAGTCAGTCTAAAGGGGGCTGACTGCCAGTCTGAGGGGTTAGACAGTTCCACCAGGGTAGCACTAGCAGCAACCTAAAAGAAGACCGGCCAGGTAAGGAAGAAAGTCCACACAGGCATTATTGTAATGTAAGCATTAACAAAATCCAGAAGTAGACAATAAGTGGCTATCCCTGAAGATGAAGGTAGTTACGTTCTGGCCACTCTAACAGCAGGCATTAAGCAGAAATTCCATCTATCAGAAAGACAGCCATCATCTGGGGGTCTCGCTGCTCATGCTGGATACTCAACCATAGCAACAAAAGCCCAGCAAAGGGGACCAGGAGCAAACCTTGAAGCAGAGCTGGGTCAAGGCTTCACCCATGAGCTGTAGATCTAGAAAAATCTAATATTTCTATTAGTAGGGCAGGTTTTTCCCAGAGTTAAGGATAGGGATGAACAGGTCCATAGGATAGTCTCTTTCCAGCCCTCAGGACTGAAATGTAAGAAACCAGCATACATTGTGTCTGAGAGAAACACATGATGGGCTCTTACCTGTTGTACAGTCACATCTAAAAAAGTCTGCCAGTTGTAAATTTCATCAAACCTGCGATTGAAGTACTAAATATTATACTAGTAACAAAAAAAATTCAAAATGTCGATGGTATTATTAAGCAATCAAGAACTGTCTTTTCCCATCAAAGTAAATAATTTATTTCTTTAGGAGGTAAATGTAGCATTTCTCTAGTTTGAGGGTCTAGTTTTGTTAAGAAATACATACGATTTTGAGAATTTTTCTCAAACTGTAGGAAAGTAAGACAGTAGGACATTAAGAAACTGAAGAGTTCAAACATGAACACACAACTCCGGACTCCTCTTTCAGCAGATGAGTAAGCGACTTCTAGGTAGACCTTCATCTATTGGAAATATCAACCCTGGTAAGTTGCAATATATTACAGCCTCCCTCTACCAGACATCAACATAAAGAACTTTGCTATACTAAAGTAATCAGAAAATATAGTGATGACCCAATTGGACCTCCATTTCAGAGACGGGGTAAAGTTTTCTTAATTATTGTGGGCACAGCTAAGTACTCACCTCCAAAGAGTTTCCTAAGAAACATCTGATGAGTTAAGTTGAAGATACCTAGGAAGTCTTTGGAAGTGAGTACTTAGCTGTGCCCACAATAACTAGGAAAATACCCATCTCTGAAATGCAGGGCCAATTGGGTCATTGCTATATTTTCTGATTATTTAAACTATTATGTAAACTAGCAGAGTTCTTTAAACTATTATGTAAACTATCACATAATTCACAATAAAACATTTTTAAAAAGAGCGAGATCTGTTGTTTGGAAACAGTTCAATAGTCAGAAGAATTAGTATGGGAGTAACGAATGATCATTTATTGAAACAAGTAGCAGTGGCAGTGGTGTGTAGTATTATGACTTTAGCAGTCCAGGAAACTATATTAGAAGCTCTATCACACATCATTTTCAATAGATTAGCCTATAAAATAAATAATCAACTCCAGGAGGAAAGTAATCCTTAGAACAATCAACTATACAATCCAAATAGGAAACATATGCCCAAAAGCAAAGATGAGACGGCAAGAGAGGGTAGGGAAATGAAATAAATAGAAAAAGGGAAAGAAGGGTGGGAATGGAGACAGTGGTCCCACAATGTAGGGACAGCAACTAATTTCATGGAAAAATTTGCGTATGAATTGTTGAATGGGAAACTCATTTTCTGTGTATACTTTCTCCTAAAGCACAATAAAATGTTTTTGTATTTTAAAAAGATAACACAGTACTTACTCAAAGCTAAATTTAACAGAAAAGTTAAGTTGTGAGATTACAACTTTGGAATTCTCTTTAATAAAAGTAGTCAAAGTATCTATGCACCAGATTATTCATTAAAACATTATTTAAAATCTTGAAGAAGAATTGGGAACAACACAAATAGTCCAACAATAGAACATGTTTAGGTAAATTATACCACATCTATCATATACTATATTGATGCTTTAAAAATTGTAAGTTATATTGTGGACATGTTTCTGAAATAGTATTCAGGGAAAATCAGCATTCAAAATTACAATTAATAGTATTTAAAACATACCAAACTCACTGCCTTGAGTCTATCCTGAATCATGCAGATTTGTAGAAGGTTTCTGAGGTTGTAAATGTTTACAAGAACTAAAAGCCTCATCTTCCAGACCAATGGGTTTGAACTGCAAATCTTGTGGTTAGTAGTCTTGTGCTTATCCTACAATGTCACCACATATACATGAAGAAAAACAATTCTGAAGGGTGCATAGTGAAATGATTCCAGAGGTGTTAATTAGGAGCATGGTGGCTCCACAAGATAAGCACTGGACTGTAAACCACAGGATGGTGGCTCGAGCCAACAAGTTACTCCAAGGAAGAAAGATGAGGCTTTCTGTTCCAGTAAAGATTTACAAGCCTCAGAAAGTATTCAGGGTCGCTATAAGTTGCAACTGACTCAATGGTACTTGGCAATGACAACAACAACAGGTGTTATAGAGGTAGTATGATGGGATCTTCTTTTACATTTTTTTTCCCAAAATGTCCCCTTGTTGCTTCTGCAGTTAAGATGATACATATAGTTCTTGTACATCACAGTACTGACTTTATAGTGTCACATTCTAAAAGAAGGCTAAGGAATGTTCCGAATATTTGAGACACCAAGAAGAAAACTAATTACCTCCAACATCATTGCAATTGTTACTTCCTTCTTAGCATCCCTGAAATGTATGACCAAGCTATTACCCAGACCTCGTTGTTGTTCTATCAAAGTTATTTCAACTCATAACGACACTATACCCAGATTTAGCTCTGTGAAAACACAAGGGGAGTTTCAAAAAGTTCATGGAATAATTCCATTATCTTTTCATTCTATTTTTCAACAAAATTTGGAATCCCCCTTGGACTACTGCCAGTGAGTAGATGGGCTGAAAACACTCAGGTTAACTGTACAATGAACAGACATAAACAGTTTCCAGTAAGATTCCCACACACACTGAATCCTTATCAGCAGAAGGGCAACCTATTTGCCAGTAGACTGAATGTTAATTTTACTCCAGGTCCACATTTTATTAATTATTAATTGACTGAACAGTCATGCCGATATTTTCAAATGAAATTCTTTCCCAAAGAGGAAAGAAGAGATCTCTGCGCAGCCCTTCTTATAACTTACTGGGGATTTACTCCTCCTCTGAGTCTACTGGGGTGGCAGGAAGAGGATGAAGGAAGCAAGTGCAGAGAACTTTGGAGCTGAAGGTGCAGAGCTGAGCAGATTTGGAAATCAAATGTACTTGCTAATTCCCAAAGTGATTTTAAGAGCAGAATCCTGGAAGGACTGCCAAACAAAGTTAATCCTTTAAAATGAGAATGCAAATTTTAAAATTACAATGGAGAGCTGTAATTTCAAAAAGGATGTTTTAATATTGCATGTTTTTTAACTTGAAACTGAGAGTTTCATCCCTCTGACTATATTTAACCAGGTCACGTATGGATGGATGCGCTGATCATTCCTTACAGTCAAAAGTTCAGACCAGTGTGTATGAGTGTGTGTGAGTGTGTGTGTGCACGTTTAAGTGAAAGAGAAAAGGAAAAGAGATCCAGAGGATACATAGTTAACAATCAACCTAACGGAAGTTCTTTTCTTATTTATCTGTGTATGTGAATCGATATATAACTTTATAATGTTTTACCAAAAGATTAATTCTAAATACCAGTAGTTTGCAGATAACAGAAAGCAGTAATGAGTACTTCCTATGCTTGGTCAATGAAGGCAACAGGAAAATTCAAACATGAAAATTGTTCTTCAGTTATAACATAATTAAGAATAGATTAGTGCATATTTGCTATCCTTTGCAGATTTAAAAATGTTAATATTAAAAATAAATTTGAAAAGCAATATGGTATTGCACACATAAATTCTCTATCTTTGTGAAAAACTACCTTACCAGTCACCCAAAAAGTATTTAAATTACTCTATCCCAAGCACTCTGTGGATTCTAAGAGTCTCTGTCCCTGTCGATACAGTTCCTACCCTCCTAGAGCTTAGAGTCTATTGGGTGATAGATATCGCATATACGTGACATAGAGAATAACAAATTGTGGTGAATGCTACGGGGAGAACACAGAAATACAAAAGCATTTAACTGGTGAATTGTATCTCATTTGAGGCATCAGAGAAGTCTTTGAGTATGTTTGAGCTGAGGTATAAAAGGTATGTGAAAATGTGCCATTAGAAGAAACATTATGGGAACAGTACAGACATAGTCTACTTTTGACTACATGGATCATGGCTTCAAGGATGCTAAGACAGGTGACAAACTAGAGAGGTCACTAAGCAAAAAACAGGAAGACTTCATTCTCCCTTGCCCATCCTGATATAACGAAAGAGGCCCAGGTGTGTTTATTCAATGGACTGAGTGGTCATTTTATCTTCACCTCCTTGCCCTTTTTATTGATCACTTGTTACATAACTGAGTTTAAACCCCAAAAGCCCATGAATGCAAAATTCAAATTTGACCACGTACAATTGTTTTTAGAATTGTTTTAGTCCAGTTTTATTAGCCACTTAGAGTCTGCTTGGTTTACTTACCCCCCAAAATTGTCATCAACATCTGGTAGTACAAGATTACATGAAATTCTGTAGTTCTAAGGACCTAGGCTGCTGCTATCTTTGGAGTTCTTTAAACCAGAGACTCCCAGCTTACTGCAGGAGGACCTTTCTTAAGATACCCTTAAGCACTCTTCTTCCTTTTCCTCTACCCAGGGACTTTTCATGCCCTCTTACCTTCTGCTGGCTTCCTAGGTTGCTGCTAATAGAAGACTTTCTACTGTGACTGACTGCCCCCTCATGCTGCTATAAATGTGTCAGCACCAAGAAACAGCTTGGTTTGGAAAGCTGCTATCTCCTTGTTAATATCTCTTTTTCTTGATCACCCTCAAATTCCCTTATTCCCTCACCTATTGAGTGGTCTTACATTGGTTTATCTCAGAGAGAAAGAAAAGAGGGAACGCTTTGTGATGTAGAAACAGATGCAGCCTGGTACAGATAGGGATTACCTAGACTAAGAGAAGGTGTAAGGCTGGGGATGCAGTGTGGTCCAAACCAAAGACCAAAGTCTCGATTGTTCAGTATAGGGTATGAATGTACAAGATGGACAATACAGATTATGACTGTGAGACCTGCAATGAAAGCTAGTACAGGCATGTGCCAGCATAGAGGCAATGAAGGTCAAGGACCTCATTGTGTCCAGCACTGCTAAAATTTTTACTGAGATCATCTTATTTTATCTTATCTTAATGTCACCCCCACTTTACACATGAGGAACAGGAATCTAAGGCTCCAATATATAAGTAATATGTTCAATATCACATAGCTTGCAAATTCAGTATTTATATTCTGATAGTCTAACTCTACATTCTGCTGCTCTAAGCTCATTATACCATCTGAGATTGAATTTTTCAAGCCTGGAGAAGATTCAACTTGTTTATGGAAATAAAGTTCTTTTTGACTCTTGTGTTGTGGAAAAGAATGCATATCAGCTGTCTTTAAAAATCTCATTATAGAAATTGAAGAGAGGGAGAGACATGGAAAGTGTGGAATACCGGTTAAGACACCATTAAAAGACCAGCGAGAGACTGGCAGTTTAATCTAAAATTGGCCAATTCTATGGTTGCTAATTGTGGAGACAAAGTTATATGGTCGAACTTCTAATGCTATTTAGACCTAAAGTCATGAACCATGGTGACAGTTAATTTGAGGGCTTGAAGGGGAAATATCAGGGTGGCATCCATGCTCGTTGCTTGCTCTACTTCACAACTCCTTTTGTGTCGGGATACAGGTTCTAGAGTTCAACAAAGATGTCTGGGCTAGAGATACAAATTTAGGGTTCAATCATAATGATGAATTCTAATTCTTTACTTTAAAAAATCCATCCAACTATAAAAACTCATTAGAGCAACTTATATAAATTTTCCTCACAAAAATCTTCCAGTGGGGAAAAAAACACACAAAATAACAGGTCAAATAGTTCCAAATCTAATTTTAAAGCAAGAATATGGAAATTTTTTTTTTTTCACACTAGAGATATCTATGTACTATTCAATGCCAAGATTGAAAGTGGAACTGAATGACTCATCACCAAAGTGGGCCAGTTGTCCACAAGCTGATGCGAGATGGGAAGGATCCGTATGTTTGTGGCTCCAGGGATAATTAGCTTCAAGAAATAGTTTTAACTGTATGGGTTGCATATCATTTTCTTAAAAACCAGAAAACATGACTTCTGATAACTCTTTTAAGATTGGATACTCCCTATCAATCTTTTTGTTTCTAGTACTAAATTACTTACATAATATCATGCTCTCCCCCAAATAACTTTCTCCAGCAATCAGTGCTGTTCTTACCAATAGAAAACTCACTCACTGTCAGTCATGTGGTATAGCATCAGGAAATGAAGACAACTCCCTGCCACATTACTTCTGACTCAGATTCTCTCCTTCATTTGACCAATGAATATTTAGAAAGAAAGTTGTTACTCGTTGTCTCTATATTCTTAGTCTGCACTAATTCATCAACTTTCTAAATGCTTTTCTCCTAACCTGAGCACATGCAGGTTTCTAAAAAATGAGGAGTGTTTCTGATGGGGGCAGGGGGAACCGGGTAGTAGAAGAGGAAAGGAGAAAAACAGGCTCATGGCTTAAAAGAGGCAAGCATTAAGGCAAACTTTATGGTGCCCACATCATAGTCACCTGCAGTATTTCAAAAGCAGCCCTCTGGTAAAGGAGTGTTGTTGAGTAACATTAAGTTGATTCCAACTCATAATTACCCTGTGTAGCAGAGTAGTTTTGACCCACTGAATTTTCTTTGGGAAGCATATCACCAGGTCATTCTCCCATGATGCCTAATGCTTAATCCACTGTGCGACCAGAGTCCCTGTGTTATGGTAAAGAACTACAAAAAAAAAAAAAAAAAGAAAAAAAAATGAAACTCACTGCCTTCCAGTCGATGTGACTCATAGTGACCCAGAGTAGAACTGCCCCACAGGGTTTCCAAGGTTGTAAATCTTTATAGAATCAGACAAGTTTCACCCAGAGCTGGTGGGTTCAAACTGCCATCCCTGCAGCTAGCTGGTAAACACTTAATCATTACACCAACAAGGTTCTTTACAAGTTGTTTTTTGTTGCTAGGTTCTGTGGAGTCAATGCTGGCTCATAGCAACCCTATGCACAGTAGAACTAACTACTGCCTGTCCTGTACTAGCCTCACAGTTATTGTGCATCTTCCATTTTTTCTCTGATCTCTTTTCCTCTATTTTGGTGCTCTTCATAAGGCTTTCATCGTCCAGCACGACATCTGACAATGTTCCAATGCTTTCATAAGGTTTTCAGTGGCTAAATATTCAGAAATAGTAAGCCTCACCTTCTTCATAACCTTGGTCTGAAAATTCTGCCGAAGCCTGTCCACCATTAGTGACCCTTCCAGCATCGCAGCAGCACACAAGCCACCATAGTATGACAAACTGACAGATGAGTGAGGATGCAAATTATTTAGAGATATTGATTTTACCTGAGTACTACAGAAATAAACGCATAATTCAAAGAACATTCCTATACGAGGGACTCATGGGAAAATTCCATTACCTATCAATTTCCATTTTTCCACTAACTTTTTGAAGCTCCCTTCTATTTGTACACTCAGCTGTGTATTACTCAAAATTCTGGTCTCCTTCCACAGACATCACTAATCAATTACTGCACCCTTCAGCACAGATGTTAAAGACAGTCTAAATACCTGGAGCAGGACATCTTAGACAGAAGTGGTACCCCTGTTGGTGATGATGGTTGTGTGCCATTGAGTTGGTTCCGACTCATAGTGACCCTGTACAGGGTTCCCAAGGCTGCAAATCTTTATGGGAGCAGAAAACCATGGTATCCCTAGCAGTGTGCAAAAGCACTAACAATGTTTGTCTTGGGCTACAAATTTCTACTCATCACAAGGTTATCACAGTTACATAACCTTCCTAAGCACACAGGTCCTTCCTGCCTCACAAAGTTGTTGTGAGGATCAAATTAAATAGCATTTGTGAAACTGTTTTGTAAACACTTTATAGTGTTGCATAAAATTATTTCTTATCACTTTTATCTAGAGCAGCAAAAGAAAGGAGAATATGATGAAGTCACGCTGAAATCATTCTAACAAATCTGTTAGTCAATGTTCTTGGATACAATCTCTGATCTCTGTACTTGACAATACAGAGTCTGAAATTGGGTTCCACCTGAGGTGGCAGAGACTCTGAGAAGCATCTGGAAGCCTGACTGTGATGTGAGCATTCCTTTCATACTGTTCCTTTTTCGTATTTGCATCTGTGTGATTGACCATGTATGCACGAAGTAAACAAACCTTTCTGCAAGTGAGTTCCTTGATTGGTGCATGCATGCTCAAAAGGAAATGGTATTGAGTAAATAGGCATCTTAGCTTCTGCAACGAAGATACAGAAAGGAATCAAGGAGAAAAATCTCTGCTTTGAAGAGATAAAGAAAGTCTATAATCAGAGTTATCCAAGCAAAGGCATTACCTGTGGGAGGCTGCTCTACTTTGTACTCACGTACCACCTTTCATCCAGAAAGCTCGAATCACACACTATTTATTAAGCCCCTTCATGTACACGGACCTCATTGATCCTCTCAGTAGGATTATAAAAGCACATGATGGACCCCACTATGTGGATATGAAAACTAAGGCTCTGGGAACTGAAGTGCCTCATCAAAATGCACAAAAGTAAACAATTGAAAAAATTAAGAACATAGGGATAATTATGGGTGTGATTCACTTTCTTTCGTATAAGCCCTGATTTTTAGTTATTTATTTCCATTAAACCACAAATATTTCCAGCAGCAGCCATGCATGCAGCAGAGAATCTCTGTGGGGCAGGGACACCTTTTATTAAAACAATCTGTTACCTAAAACTCTCCTTCCCCTCCTTTTAGCTGGCTGAGAGTGTTTAAATGCCTAAGACTCAATCAGGGAAAAAGTCTACCAGACCCTTCGCAAATATCTAAGAATTACATGTATTCATTTATTTACACATGAAGAAGAAACAAGGACAAATATCCACCAAACCATACTCTAGTCAGCTTTGCGAACAGCAATTCACTCTTCTGGTATAATATGCTAAAAATCCTAGTGGGTGTATTAAATCAAAACACAAACAAAGCAGGCACTGTTGTTGCTATATGTCAAACCTTTCCCACCTCAGAACTCTGCTTCTGTTGTTTTCCGAAACATTTCTGACACCTTCCATCAAATTGATAGAGTTATTCTTCTTTCACAGCAAACAAGATCTATAATGCTACACCCTCCTTTTCTTAAGCAAGAAAGGAGACAAAAAAACATGTCTTCTTTTTTCATGGAAACAGATAAAAGAAGATCAATCTAACCCCCTTCAGTAATTCTTATCTCTCTTGGTCAAAGGCTAAAGGTCTCAGTGCAGCAAGCTGGGTGATAATAAACTTTTGAGCAAGAAAGAGAATTCAAAATTAGGGTGATTTCATCTCCACACTGTTGACTTGAGGAGAAATTCACGTTTTCCTTCCATTTAGGCTCCCATCGTGATCAATAACCAGAATGACAAATCCCTGAGCTAATTGTCTGTTCCTTGCACTTTGAAAACAGAACATACTAGAATTTCTCATAAACATTTAATAAATCATTCAATTATATATTTTTCTGTCTATATACATGATTTATAAAGTAAACAACAAAAAGGCACATTTATAAAACAGATCTCAAAGCCTGTTGATCCATACTAGGCAATTTTATTCATGATACCATTTCCAATTCAGCTGAAATGTGTTTTGGCAAGGCTTTATAAAGTTTTCATAAATAATATATATGCAAAATAAAGTTAAACAACAGCAAAAAACTGAGATGCCATTGCCTCTTTTTTATATATAAATGTACTACACAAATGTATATAAAAAATAACTCATGTTTCAAAGACCAGTCATCTTCATCAAACTAAAAATAACACTATTGTTGCTAATCTGTTTCTTAGTCTCTTTCTTTCTCTCTGTCTCTCTCTCACACACACAAATACATACACCTAAAAATACAAATTAAAAAAAAAAAACATAGGAGACATCATCGGAACAAAATCTACTTACAGGAAAACACTTTCAAATCAAGCTAATGTCTTTTGACAATAAGAAGATATGTTTGGTTTTAAGAGTGATGCTGCCAGAAATGAATAAAAGCCAGCAAGTTTATTTTGAATTAGACGATTCATCTGAATGAGCAACACTCACAATAAAATTACAGCAAGTAGCTCTTCATGATCAAATTCCAAATTTTAACCTTACAGACAAAGCTGAACGAAAAGCAGAGGTGGTAAAAAAGAAAATAAAAAAATAAATAAATAAAAAGACTTCCCCGATCTATTTCTGGCTGCCCTGTGGGTGGTTTGATGTTTCTCCACCTAGATTTGTCCTCTCCTCTTCCTTTCTACCTAGTTATGACTCAGCAACCTACTCCCCCCACACCTAAGCACAATGGAAGTTAAAGTTTTCATGTTTTAAAATGTCAAAACTGAGAATGATATGCTTCAGTATGCTTACTTTCAGCTACACTGGTACGGTCCTTCATCCAGGTGAAAGGTATGTGGAACCAGGTTGGAAACCAATACAAAGAGGTTATTTCCCATCCGTAAGTAGCAGGGCTACTTGGGAATGGTGAGTGTACACACGGTAAAGCCACCCCATGAGCAAATGAAAGTTTTGTGGTAGAAACCAAATTCTTCCTAACCCTGTCAGATTACAAGAGTACTGTTTGCATATACATAAATGCTAAACCATTTCCCCAATTTGATGGGGAAAAAAGGCAAAGTGATATAGATATGTCAAACGTCATGGTCCACTTTCAGAGAACTCAATCTCTGCTTTAAAGGAAATTATTGAGGAGAGACAGATAATCTCTCTCTGGGTTATTTAAAGTCCTTGATTTTCCCCACACTTTCCTCAATTCTTTTTTCATACTTTCTGCTCATTATCTACTCTATGTAAAAGGCTTTCTAATTGCTGTAAGTTTTAGATAAAATATTACATTGAGAACCCCAAGATCTCTCAAGACTCAAGGTTTATATAGGCAACTGTTTACCTGGTGGCTTCAGTTTTAGATTTGCAGCAGGTATCTTACATTTAGAATGATCAAAACTTAAGTGCCTCTCTAGTCCAAAACGTCCTCTTCAGAGAGAATGGCATGGCTGCACACCCATTTGTTCAGGACAAAACTCTTGATTTATTTTGTTTGTTTTTTTTCCAATATGGGGACTATCAGTTCTACCTCCAACAGTTACCTCACTTTTGATCAAGATATCTAAAAGCAAAATCTTCTTTCAACTGGACCATGCACACAGATGTTCAGTTGTTCTCCCTGACTCCATTTTTGGTCCTATTATGATGTGTCCTCCATTCACTACCTCAATGTTTGCTTTGAGACAACCAATAGAAAACAAAATTCAGATCCTGTACCATGAAATACAAGGCCCAAGAGGATCTGACACATGCTTACTTCTCTAAATTCTTCTTCCTGTACTCACCCTCAATCACTTAACTTCAGTCACATGACTGCCTTCTGTATCTTTAGTACATAAACTCATTTTTTTTTAACTTTTTAACTGTAGTTTTAGTGAAAGTTTATAGAGCAAATTAGATTTTCATTCAACAGTTGATACATATTCTGTTTCATGACATTGGTTGCAGACCTTACAAGGTAATAACATTCTTCCTATCCCTCCCTGTTTCCTGTTTCTATTCTTCCTTCTTTCCAGTTCCTTCCTGTCTTTTGAGCTTTGTTCTTAGACAAATGCTACCCTTTAGACTTATATTGTTGACAGCTCTGAGGACTACAATCCTTCCTGGTATTATTGTTCATTTTATTGGCCTGTCTATTTGAAAGAAAGTTGACCCTCAGGAATGGCTTCAGTTCCAGCCTTGTGGGTTTCTAAGGACCATGGTCTCTGGGGTTCCACCAGCCTCTATCAAACCAGTAAGTCTGGCATTTTTCATGATTTTGAATTTTCTTTCTAAATTTTTTTTCTTCTGCTCTGCCCAGAATCTTCTATTGTGATTCCACTTAGAGCCAGTTATAGTAGAAGCCAGGTACCATAAATTCTTCTAGTCTCAGGGTGTTGGAAGCTGTAGTTTACATGGCCCATTAGCACTATAGGTCAATTACTTTCTTGAATTGTTTGTTGTTGTTTTTCCCTCAGTTTTCTTTGATCTGGCCATAGAGAGACTAATATTTTCATCTTAGATGTTGCTCACAAGAGTTTAAGACTCCATGATAAACAAAGCACTACTAGGTAAGAAGAACAAAGTAGGAGGCCTCATACTTCCTGATATCAAAACTTACTATACAGTCCTGGTAGTCAAACTGCCTAACACTGGTATAGTGACAGGCACATAGACCAATGGAACAAAACTGAGAACCCCAAAATAAAACCATTCACCTATGGACGGCTGATCTTTGGCAAAGGGCATTAAATGGGAAAGACACAGCCTCTTTAACACATGGTGCTAGCAAAATTAGATATTCATTTTCAGAAAAAAGAAACAGGATCCATATACAAAAACTAATTCAAGATGAATTAAAGACCTAAATGCAAAACTTAAACCTATAAGGATAATCAAAGACAAAATAGGGGCAAATTGAGGGCCTGTAAAAATGACTTAGGGGTGGTGTCTGACCTCCTTAACTTCCCAAGAGGGGAGAAGTATAATCAACATCATTAGCATCAGCCACCCAAGGCTGATTTCTCTTAAGAAGAGGTCAGACAAACATCCACCCTCCAACCTTTTTACCAATTCTGACACAGATCATATCTCCCATGGTGCTCACAGCTTCTCTTCTGAGTTCAATAATTTGTTACAGTGGCCAGACAGAACTCAGACAGTACTCACGATTATAGGCTTTATGAGGAAAGTAGCGGTGGTGGTGTGCTGTGGAGTTGGTTCCAATCAGAGCGACCCTGTGTAGGGGTTCTGAGGCTGTAAATCTTTAAGGGAGCAGAAAGCCTCATCTTTCTCCCATGGAACAGCTGGTACTTTCGAATTGATGACCTTAAGGTTAGCAGCCCAATTCGTAACTACTACGCTACTAGAGCTCCTTTATTAGGAAAGTAATGGGTCCCAATTAAGGATCAGAAACAACTCAGAATACAGTTCTTCAATCAGGACAGCCTCTTTGCAGCCTTGCCCACAGACCATCTCGCTCTGACCCTCAGTCTCTATGCCTGGCATCTGCCCTACTCAGGCAACGGTACAAAGCTCTTAGCTCTGTCAATTAAGTGACCAGAGATGCCCAGCCCCATCAGCGAGCCTCAGTCCCAAGGCACTAAACTTTACCTTCACGGGTTGGCAAACCTAGCTCATTAGCAAGTATCAGAGGCTCCTCATTCTTCCAGCATGCCTCCTGCCCAAAGACACTCAGTTTTCTCACTCTCTGGGCCAGAAAGTCCTTCACTCTATCTCATGGCTGTCTCTCAGTTCTACTGTCATTGCCGGCTGCTGCCAATTCTTTGCTGCTGTTTCTCAAATCTTCATGTGTCACAGATCTCTGTCTTGTCCAAAGGATGCACTCTATGCCTGGCTTTTCTTTTTTGACAATCATGGGGTCTCTTCCACCTCTGGAATGGCTAATTTTAAGACTAGTGGATTGACAAAATAAAGCAATCACAACATTAGGGTTCTGTACAACTTATTTTAAAAGCCTTTACACAAAAATGGACTCCTTGTGTGGTGCTGTAGAAACCACACACTGGACTGGAAACCACACAGATGGCAGTTCAAACCCACCAGCACCTCCTTGGAAATCCAACACAGGGTTACTATGAGTCATAAATGACTTAATGCCACATAACAACAACAACCCCCAAATGGTGCCAAATGCCTTATTTATATTATTAACAAGCTGTCCAGTCTATTTCATGGCCACTAACACCCCATGTTTGCCCATCATACCCAATTATTTAAGGAACTCTGGTAGCTAGCACAGTGTTTACGAGTCAGGCTGCTGACTTCAAGGTCAGCCTTTCAAAACCACCAGCCATTCCATGGGGAAAAGATGAGGCTTTCTGCTCCCATAAGATTTACAACCTGAGAAACTCTATACGGGGTCGCTATGAGATAAAACAGACTCCATGCACACCACCACCACAGTTATTTGGGAGTCCCGGTGTGGCACCATAGGATAAGCACTCGATATCAAAGTCAGTTTGAACTGCAAGGTCGGCAGTTCAAATTCACCAGCTGTTCCTTGGAAACCCTATACAGTGGGACAGGGTCGCTATGAGTCAGAACTGACACATTGACACTTAACAACAAAAAAACAACAAAATCCAGTGGGAATTATACAAACTATGGAGTCCTGGTGTGGTGCTGTAGGATAAAGCACTGGACTTCAAGGTCTGTTTGAAAGACAAGGTCAGAGGTTCAAATTCACAAGCTGATCCATGGAAACCCTATACAGGATTGCTATGAGTCAGAACCAACTCAACGGTACTTAACAACAATATGCAAACTATAACTGCTGTTGTTGTTAGATGCAATCAACTCAGTTCCAATTCATAGTGACCTTCAGCACAACAGAACAAAACACTGCCCAGTCCTGAGCCGTGTTTTCAATGATTCTCACAATCATTGTTAATTCTAAACCCATAGCTGTGCCACCGTGTCAATCTGTCTCACTGTGGGTCTTCCTCTTATTCACTGACACTCCACTTTAACAAGAAAGATGTCCTTCTCCAGGGACTGATACCTCCTGATGTTGTTGTTGTTGTTTTGTGCCATGGAGTCGGCTCTGACTCATAGCGACCCTGTACAGGGTTTCCGAGGCTGTAAATCTTTCCGAGGCTGTAAAGATGAGGGAGCAGAAAGCCTCATCTTTCTCCTGCGAAACAGCTGGTAGTTTCGAACTGCTGACCTTGCGGTTCGCAGCCTGATTCATAACCACTGGCTACCAGAGCTCCTTGATCCCTCCTGATAATATGTCTGAAATATGAGAGAGGAACTCTTGCCATCCTGGCTAACAAGCATTATGGCTGTATTTTTCCAACACAAATGTGTTTGCTCTTCTAGCAGCCCATGATACTTTTAATATTCTTCTCCAACACCATAACTCGGATGCCAATTCTTCTACTGTCTTCTTTATTCACTAAATATGTCCAAGTTTTACATGAAAATTGAGCTATTAAAAATACTAGAGCTTGGGTCAGGCACACCTTAGTCCTCAAATGGATAGCTTTGCTCTTGAACACTTTAAAGAGGTCTTGTGCAGCAGATTTGCCTAATGCAATATACCTTTTGATTTCTTGACTGCTGCTTCCTTGAAGGTTGATAATGAATCCAAGCAAAATGAAATCTTTCACAACTTCAATCTTTCTCTATTCATACTGATGTTATTTATAGGTCCAGTGGAAAGGATTTTTCTTTTCTTTACATTGTTAAAGTGCAACTTATATTGAAGGATGTGGTCTTTGATATTCATGAATCAGTATTTTAAGACCTCTTCATTTTCAGCAAGCAAGGTTGTATCATCTGCTTACTACAGGTTGTTAATGAGTATTTCTCCAAACCTGATGCCACATTCTTTTTCACACAATCCATCTACTCAGATTATTTGCTCATTGTACAAATTGAATAAATTTGGTGAAAGAATACAACCCTGGCTGACACCTTTTCTGACTTTAAATCATTCATTGTCCCATTTTTATGTTCAAATGACTGATTCTTGGTCTATGCAAAATGTCTTCATGAGCACAATTATGTGTTCCAAAATGCTCATTCTCCACAATAATGTCCATATCTTGTCATGATCTACACAGATGAAAATAATTGCATAGTCAATAAAGCACAGGTAAATATCTTTCTGGTTTTATCTTCTTTCAGCCAAGATCCATTTAATGTAATCAGTGATATTACACGTTCCATGTCCTCATCTAAATTCAGCTTACACCTTTGGTAGTTCCCTGCCAAAGTACTACTACAGCAATTTTCAAATTATCTTTAGCAAAATTTTACTTTCATATGATATTAACTATATTTTCCAATAGTTTACACATTCCTTTGAGTTACTTCTCTTTGGAATGAGCACAAATATGGATCTCTTCCAATCTACTGACCAATTGCCTTCCAAATTTCTTGGCATGGATGAGTGAATGTCTCCAGTGTTGCATCAATCAGTATGTTGATAGATTTCTATTTGTTTCCAACAATTCCCAGAGTCCTGTTCTTTGCCAATTCCTTTAGTGCAGCTTGGACTTTTTCCTTCAGTAACCTTGGCTTTTGGTCACATTCTGTCTATTAAAATGAGTGACAAATAATCACTTATTTTTGATACAGTGACTTTGTATATTCCTTTAATCCTCTTTTGATGCTTTCTGTATTCTTTAGTATTTTGCCCAAAAATTCTTCAATATTGCAAGTTGAGGCATGTTTTGTTTTGGTTTTTTTTCTTCAATTCCTTTGGCTTGAGGAATGCAGAGTGTGTTCTTCCCTTTTGATTTTCTAATGCCAGGTCTCTGCACATTTTGTTACAATATTTGACTTTTTCTACTTGAGCGGCCCTTTGAAATTTTCTGTTCAGCTCTTTTACTTCCTCATTTCTTACATTTGCTATAGTATCTCTATGGTGGAGATAAAATTTTAGAGTGTCTACTGACATCCATTTTGGTCTTTTCCTACTTTCTTGTCTTCTTAATGAC
>NW_006408583.1:1070776-1072345 GCF_000296735.1 Chrysochloris asiatica
CTGTGACTATTTAGAAAGGAACACACTTTTTTTCAGCCAAGCAGCAGATAGGTGCATAAGGGGAACAACGTTCAGCCAAGCAACAAATAGATATATAGAAGGAACAACGTTCAGCCAAGCAGTAGATAGGTCTGTAGGGGGAGCAACAACACTAGTAAGGTAGGCTCACTATGAATGATTGAACGATCAATCATTCAAAATCAGCAGAACACCATGTACCTTAGGACATAGGAAGGGAGGGGAATATGGAATGGAAGAGAAATAGGAGCCACAGGGAAGAAGCAGATGACTACTGTTCCACATAGGGACTTGCAATCATTGATTTGAAGCAAAGTATATGATTTGCTGACTGTAAAACAGATGATCTTGTCTGTAAACCATCACTCAATTCACAATAAGAAGTAAAAAATAAAATGAAAAGTCAAGAAAAGCATACACACATTCTTTAACATCTAGCTAGGGAGTGAACATATATTAACTTGGGTTAAGGGAGAGGTGGTATACAAAAAGGGGAGGTCTCTGGTCAGCAAAACATGACAAAGGCAAAGAAGATGCAGGGAATTGTAGGAGTGCAAAAGAGAACAAAAGTAAATACTGTTGCATATATAATCCTACAATAATATTAATAACAAACAATAATCTATCTGCCAGGAGATATATAGGTAGGTATGTAAGCTGAGCAGATGAGGAAAGGCAAATGGGAGCCTGTTGCTATTGTTAAGTGCTGTTGAATCAATTCCTACTCATAGCAACCTGTATTGCATTTTCAAGGAGCAACTGGTGAGCTTGAACCACCAACCTTGCATTTCAAACTGACCTTGCAGTACAATGCATTAACCACAACACCACACCAGGCCTTCATATATAGGCATGGCTGAGGACATTTCTACATATATATTTGTGTCTGCTACAAATATCCATGGATATAGTAGAGCATATTGTTATTAAGTGCCATTGAGTTGGTTCAGACTGAGGAGCAGCTGGTGGATTTGAACTGACAACCTTGTGGTTCTCAGTCCAGTTCTGATCCTACAGTGCCACACCAAGAGTCCATAGTAGAGTGCATAGAATGTAAACTTCTGAAAACTTCCTAGACATAACCACACACCTTGGAAGGAATCAGGGCTTGAGGGTTTAGGGCCAAAGTCTTTGGAGTCCTTTAGGTCAATTAGCATAACAAGGCCCACAAAGACAATGTTTTGCATCCTACTTTGGTGAATAGTGGCTAGGGTCAGGAATTCATTCTTATCTTAGGGAATTGACACTCTTTGCTTGGTATGACCTTTCCCAGGATTTGTGTCGCTGCCTCCTTTGACACATTCATATCAGAACCCCAAAAGTCATTTTATCATAAGGGTTCTCTCTGACTACTCTAATTCAAACTGTTCCACTCCATTTGACTATGGAAGTGTATACATTTTTCCATTGCATTTTAAGTAATTAAAGTTTTCTGATTCCTGCCTTCTAGTCTATTTTCCTGTTCTAGAACAAGCTTCTTGATGACAGCAGTATAATAGTATTTCCATTTGTTGTTGTTGTCAGGTGCCATCGAGTCGGAACCGACTCATA
>NW_006408583.1:1072750-1084692 GCF_000296735.1 Chrysochloris asiatica
TCCATACTCCCTAGAAAACAGTGCCTAACACATTGTTGAAACCTTTAGACCAATATCCCTGTTTCTATTACTCCCTTCTTGGAATGATGCCCTGCTCTCCATCTTTCCACTACCTAATTCTTCCTGATTGCCAGGCATACCAGCAGCCTGTTATCAGTATTCCATGACAAACCTTTCAGCAAAGTAACCAGAGTCCCTCTAGCTCAAACCAAATCTGAGAGCAGGAATAGCCAAACATCCTTGTCTTTTAATTGACAGTGGACCCAAGAGAATCTCTGGAAGTCAGAGAATACCTGAGAGAACATGACTTGACAGCTAGCCTTCAATTTATGGACAGAGGAAGGTTAGGGGTGGGGACGTAGAGGAAGAAGTAAGAATCCCAGAATCCCAGAAATCTATGAGTTTAAAGACCTAGGTGCTCACAATTCAAGGAGTCCATTGGTATTTTGCTCTTTAGATTATGAGTTGCTCCTTGTCTGCAGGCAGTAAAATCCCTCTCTGTTTCTCTTACATCCCGGTATTTGCTTTATTTCACTTGGCTATTAGACCAAGACAAGAACCCAAAGACTGGGCAATAACACTGGACTGCAAAGCACAAGCTCAGCAGTTCAAATCTACCAGCTGCTCCCCAGAAACCCTGTACAGGATCGTTATGAGTTGAAACCAACTCCAATGCACTTAACAACAACAATTATTAACATAGCGTCCTGGTGTGACGCTGTAAGATAAGCAATGGACTGCTAACCACAAGGTCAGCAGTTCAAACCCACCAGTCGCTATTTGGAAATCCTATACAGAATGGCTAGGAGTCAGAATCGACTCCAAGACACTTAATAATAGCAGCAATTATTAACTGATTGCCAGATATTGTTCTACGTGCTTTAAATGTAGGATTTGATTTCATCTCATAACCACTGAGACAGGAGACATATAATTTCCATATTACAAATAAAGAAACCTAGACACAAAGCTATTAAGTAGCAAAGCGGAATTCAAAACTCTCGTTTGTTATTTTATTCCCTGGTACATTACTGGATGTTGAAAACATATTCATTTAAAGCAGAAATGTATAAAAACATCAACAACAAAAACATTAAAGGGATGCAAAACAATAATAATGAAGAGAGCCATTTTTAGAGCCTGCCATCCTCACAAAATGAACTTTAAAAGGTCAAAATAGTGCTTCAGAATTCACACTCCAGTAAGATCTATAGGAAGAGTTGTTGCTACTTCCTGTGAGGTGCCTCAGGATACAATGTTTGTGAAAAATGCTATAAAAATGTAAAAGTTCTTCACACCTTTACTTGGTGCTATTGTCTCTGTTTGTCAAGTTGCAGCCTACACAAGACCACAACATTTTACATAATTCCAGCTTGTTAAGTGCCCCCAAGTAGGTTCTGACTCATAATGACCCTGTATAAGGTTTCCTAGGAGTGGCTGGTGAGTTTGAACCACTGACCTTGCAGCTAGAAATCCAGTGTTTATCGTACAACTCCACATCAGGACTCCTAATTCAAGCTTGTTTTGTTTGTTGTTAAAGTGCTGTTAAGCTTGTTCCGACTCATAGCAACCCATTATAGGGTTTCTGAGGATCGTCTGGTGGGTTTGAATCCCTGACCTTGTGACATAACTCTTATCTTGCAGTACTACACTACAGGAGTATAAATCTGACTTGACAGTGAAAAATAAGGAAGACTTCCGGAAAGAATATCAAAATTCAGAAATGCCATATTTTGTGTCCTATGCATTCATGTGTTTGAATCCACATGTTATGGGGCAGTTGTTGTGAAGTGCCGTCGAGTCAGTTCTGACCCATGGTGACCCTGTATAGTGTTTCCAAGGAGCAGCTGGTGAGCTTGAACCACCGACCTTGCAGTTAAACGGCTTTGCAGTCTGGCACATTAACCCACAGTGCCACACCAGTAGGTGATTTTATATTGTCTAGGACCCATTCTGACCCAGAGCACAAGTGACTCAGGAGTTGCTAATACGTCTAGAGGATCAGGAAAAGGGGAGCCTCCAGAGTGCAGAGAGAGTTCATTGTTAGCCTGAAGGACAATAATATGGTCACTATGTAAGAGGGTGAGTTAAAATTATAGTCTATAACAATACTAATTCTGAGATTCTCAGCCCAAATGGTATTGGGTCTTACTGATCGCTCACTACCTTAGACAGAATCGTCATAGAAGACGCAGTCTAACTCAGCCCTTAGGTCTGTAATTGCTAACGGAACCAGGAATAATAACCGGAAACAGGCTAATAGAAGGGAAACAAGAAGAGGCAAAAATAGCTTCGTGAAAAGAGTATACAGGTTGTTGTTGTTAAGTGCTAGAGACCTATAGCAACCCTCCATAGGGCTTCTGCGGAGTAGCTGGTCAACTTAACCACCGAAGTGGTGGTTCAAACCGACAGCACATTAACCCACAGAGCAATACCAGTGTATGCGGAGGAGTCCATTATATCACCTTAGCTCACCCAGATATGATTCGATCCCTCCCACAGCTTGGATGCTATTTTTGCCTCCCACTACCACACCTAAGGGAGTCCTGGTGTGGCACTGTGGGCTAATGCGTCAGACTGCAAAGTCGTTTAAACTGTAAGGTCAGTGGTTCAAGCTCACCAGCTGCTCATTGGAAACCCTATACAGGGACGCTATGGGTCAGAATTGACTCGAGAGCGCTTAATAGCAGCCACACTGATGGAGTCGTGGTTTGGTACTGTGAGTTAATGTGCTGGACTACAAAGTCAGTTTGAACTGCAAAGTCGGTAGTTCAAGCTCACCAGTAGCTCCTTGGAAACCCTATACAGGATCACTAAGGGTTGGAATCGACTCGATGGCACTTAACAACAACAACACGTATGACTCTCTTTTGGAGTCTCTTACCTACACTCTTAGAGCTTCAACAGTTTCTAAGAGTAGTCCTATTGTTAGCTGCCACCAAGTGGGTTCACAACTCATTGCAACATCATGCACAATAGAGCAGAACACTGCCTAGTTCTATACCATCCCCATGACCATTTGTGGATCACACCATTATGATCCATAGGATTTTTATTGGCAGATTTTCAGACATAGATTACCAGGCCTTTCTTCCTGGTCTTTAGTCTGGAAGCTCCACTGAAACCTGTTTGGCATCATAGCAACAAAGAAGGCTCCAGTGACAGAGGGGTGGTAGCTGCACATGAGATGAATTGAGCAGAATCTAGCCCAAGTCTCCCTCATGGAAGGTAAGTATTCTATCATGGACCCACTGTCCCTCATCCCACACACTCTAGAACAGACCTTACCAATGGTGGAGAATGGCTGCTGAAAAGAAGGAAGCTCCACCCCTTTCTGTGTTCAGGCTGGGGCAAATTCTGAGGCATGCCTTACACTTGTTTCCTTGAGAGAATGTTGTTGTTAAGTGCCATCAAGTTGACTGTGATATAAGGTTTCTGAGAAGTGTGTGGCTGGTTTTAACCACCAACCTTGTGGTCAGCAGTCCAGAGTCTGGTTGGTTGGTTGGTTATGTGCCATGGAGTCGGTTCTGACTCATAGCAATCCTGTACAGGATTTCCTAGGCTGTAAATCTTTATGGGAGCAGAAAGCCTCATCTTTGTCTCGCAGAACAGCTGGTAGTTTCGAACTGCTGACCTTGAGGTTCACAGCCCTATTCGTAACCACTATGCTACCAGAGTCTATCCTACAGGGTCATATTGTCCTGCAACTACACATTGGCTTGGCTTTTCTCCTGCCCTCTCCTACACATTTATTTCCCAGTTTATCTGGGGAGTATTTCCTGAATATAATATTTGAATTTGAATCCTTATCTTAAGGTCTGTTTCTGGTGAATCCAATCTAAGAAAATCAGCTATGTCAAAAGTTTGTGTTGAGGATGAAAAAAGATTACTGTAGCTAGAATGGAGCTGAGTACAGACTACCAACCATTGCCTTTGAGTCAATACCAACTCATAGCACAGAACCAAATCCTATGGGCATGTCCCTCAGAATTCGCTTGACCCCCTACAACAGCAACAGAAAAACCTATTGGAAACAGATTTCCAGGCTTTTCTCCCATGGTGCCATAGAGAGTATTCAAAGAATACACCCTATTTTGGCTTTGTGAGTTGTCATTGGACTACAAGGATGGGTTGAACTGCAAGGTCAGGGGTTCAAGCTCACCAGCCACTCTATAGAAATCCTATATAGGGTCTCTGTGAGTCAGAACCCACCTGATGGAATTTAATAGCAACAACAACAATCTTTCAGTTAGAAAAACAAAAACATCCAAACCGCTTGCCATTGGAGTCGATTCGGACTCATAGTGATCCTACAGCACATGTAGCATTGACCCACAGGGTCTCCAAGACTGTAATCTTTATGTCCTTCTGTGGCAATGCAGGATAATGTACTGGACTGCAAGGTCAGTTTGAACTGCAAGGTCGATAGTCAAACCCACCAGCCACTCCTCAGAACCTCTATACAAAGTCGCTATGCCTTGGAACCAACTTGACGACACTTAACAATGACGATAGCAATAATTATAATAATCTTTATGGAGTCCTGGTGTGGTGATGTAGGATAAACACTGGACCTCAAGGTCTGTTTGAACCATGAGACCTGTGCTTCAAACTCACCAGCCACTCCTGGAAAACCTTATACAGGGTCACTATGCATTGGAACCAACTGACCAACATTTAACAAAAACAGTCTTTATAGAATTAGACTGCCACATCTTTTTCCCACAGATTATCAGGTGAGCTTGTATGACTGACCTTTCAGCTGGAAGCAGAGAGCTTTAATCACTGTACAAAGGGTTGAGGGAAAATTGTTTGCAAAATGTCTATCTGGAAAGAATCGAAATTCAGGAAATGTTATGCTCCTCCAACTTGGAAATACACAATCAACATGGTGAGTATAAATTTGAAAACTACTCTTGTTGCACTTTGAAGACCAGATTTTTCTATTCTTTGAGTACACAGTAAGAAGAGACAATTTAACCTTAACAGCACATCCTAAGGAAATATTTTGTTGTTGTTAAATACCATTGAGTCTATTCAAACTCATAGCGACCCTGTATGAGGTTTTCTAGGAGTGGCTGGTGGATTTAACCCACCAACTGTGTGTTTAATGGTCCAGTGTAGATCCTACAAATTCACGCCAGGACTCCAGGGGTATTGAGTTTAGACACTCAGAATTTCGGACAACAAGCTTTCCTAGATGTCGAGATGAATTATTGAGGAAGCTATAGAATCTCCTCATTATGGAAAGCCTGAGTCAGATTTTGCCTAAAAGTCAGAAAAAGCAAAGGATGACTCTCCGCTGCACCACATGTTTCCTCTGTTGATTTTATCTCTTAAACGTCCTGGTTATCTGAACAAAATTGTATATTCCTAGCTATGCTCTTTCTTCTTTGTAGGATTATATTTTTTGAAGCAATTAAGGAAAGTTCTTTTTTAAAAAAAGCAGAGGGTTACCCCTACCTACTACCTATGAATAGAGCAAACAACACCTTAGATGATTGCTCCAGCACCCGCTATCACAGACATCTCCCCAGGTGCCGCAACCTCTGCAACAAGGTGATACTTTAGGGGTTTTTTAATAGTTCTGTGTTGCTGCCAACCACTGTCTGGATTTATGTACTGAGGAAACAAAATGCCTTATCAAAGGTATACTTTTTTGGATATAATACACTAAAGCAATTTAAATATTCAGAAAGTGTTAAAATGATAGTGTTGAAAAAATACTAAGAAAATGGGTTTACAATTTGGAGGGATCCCAACTGGTAAATATGGGGTAATTTAAGGATCAAAATGAAAATGAAAGAAATGATTTACAAAGCATTTTGAAAGGAAATTATGGACCTATAATTGGTTTAAAATCTTAATCCTTAACACAACTTTTTGACGTGAATACTAATATCCCATTTGACATATTAAGAAACTGAGCTCAGAAAATACCCAAGCTCACACACTTGCCACGTGGCAGTCTTTTATCTTCTTTCATTTTTAAAAACCATTTCAAACGTACAGGAAAATTACTATTATAATACAAGGAACTTTTTTTTCTCCTCCCTGTATCATTTAAAGAAAGTTTTTGGCCTAATGTTCCATCACACCAAAATATGTTACAGACAAGGACATTGTCTCATATAAGAGCCATTTCTAGCAATGGTTCTAAAAGGCATGCGGACAACATGCCTTGCACATAGTGGACACTCAGTTAATATTTTCCACTTTCAATTTTAGAAAAGATAGATGAAAGGTAAATATGTCCGTCCCAAGCTGAGATAGAATGAATGACTACAATCATAAGAGAAAGCACAAAGTACCTCACAAAGACTTGTTCATTAATGCATAAACATATTTCAGTGGGAAGTCTATTTAGTAAAATTTGCGTAGAGGTATTTCATTCATGAAATCCTAATATTAAACCTTAACTCCATAAACATAAAGACGTAGAAGTAAATATTATGCCACACACAACCTTTACTGAAATGTATTTCATGGACTGTTCTACATATGTTGTTGTTGTTCAGAGCAATCCAGCTGGTCCCTACTCATAGCAGCCCTGGATAGGGTTTCTGAGGTTGTAAATCTGTACCAGAGCACAAAGCCTCATATTTCTCTGCAGAGAGGCTGGAGGGTTTGAACTGCCAATTTTGAGGTTAGCAGTCTCGTGCTTATCGTACAGCACTATCAGTGCTCCTGTAATGCATATGTGTAGGTACATGTAACAGAGAAAATCCAAACCCAAGCCTACTGCTGATGAGTCTATCCCATCTCATAGCAAGCCTGGAGGGCAGAACAGAATTCCCCTATGTGGATTTCAAGGCTGTAATCTTTATGGAAAGAAATGGACTAGTACACCATTCTCCCATGAAGAGGCTAGTGGGTTAGCACTACACCAAACTTTCAATTCTCAGAGGAGTGCTTTAGTCGCTGTGCCACCAGGGTTCCTTGGTATATACTGTTGTTGTTAACTGCTGTCAAGTTAGTTCTGACTCATAGTAACCCTGTACAAGGTTTTCCAGAAGCAGTAAGTAGGTTTGACCACCCACCTTGTGGTTGGCAATCCACTGCTGATCCTACAGCGCCGCACCAGGAATCCATATGATATATAGTTAGTTTAAATATAAGTGAATTTAAATTGTGACTATATTTTTGTTTAAAATGTAGAAATATAAGAATCTAAGCATTCATGTATGTTTAAAAGACCTTTCTACATTTATAGCTTGCTATCTTGTGTTTCTTTAGTTAGAAATATTTTTTTAGTATAATTGCACAGAAATCATTTTGTAATAGTACGATAAGACTTAACTCTACAAAAATGTAAATAAACCATCAAAAATTTTTACCCAATTACTGTTGTTGTTAACTGCTGTCGAGTCAGTTTCAACCCATAGCGACCCTGTATGGTGTTTCCGAGGCTATACATCTTTACAGGAGCAGAAAGCGTCATCTTTCTCCCGCGAAATTTCTGGTAGTTTCGAACCGCTGACCTTGAGGTTGGTAGCCACTATGCTACCAAAGCTCCTTGTTATTTGCATTCGAGTCGGTTCCTACCCATAGAGACCCTGTATAGGGTATCAATTCGATTTTGTTAAGTTTCAGAGATAAAAACAATATATAGTTGCATAATCCCATGCTGATGAAACTTCCTGCTGAGCATGAACAAAAGCAATTTTTCAGACACTTCTACCCTCATTATTCTTTAATATTTAAATTTATATTCAGCAAACTTAATGTATCCATATGTCTGCTCCATTCATGTCAATAGACCCAGATACTACTTCATTTCAAATGTAACAGGGTTTTTCACTGATAATCAACAAAATCCTCTGCCCTATATTACTGTAACAAATAAAATTCTATATCAGAACAAGGCTAAATTATTAAATGCAGCTAATCTAAATATAAATTCTACTTTAAAAGTCATATAACTGCTCTTAAATATTGATACATATGCATTATAATTTCCTGTATTTGTTATCTCCAACAATTATCCTTTTGGGGACAGAATGGTCTAGAGATGTTCTGTCCAATGAAGTATAATACAAGCCACAGCATGTGTAATTTTACATTTCTAATAGGCACCTCAGAGTCCCTGGATAGTGCAATCAGTTAAGCACTCAACTGCAAGGTAAAAAATTGCTGGTTCAAACTCACCCAGCAATGTCTCTCATAAAACAGCCCTGGTGATCTATTTCCAAAAGGTAATTCCTTGAGAATTATAGAACGGAGTTCTATCACGAGATGAGATCAACTCAAAAACACTTAGTGGTGTTCTGACTCTAGGAACACTATGTAAAACGAAAGGAATCGCTGCTAAACCCTACATCACCCTCCCACATCCTCAGGGTTGTGTCCTTCCGCCATATCTATTCAATCTGTAAACCAAGCACATAACCTCAGCAGCTAGAGTATATAAGAAAGAATGCAGCATCCGGATTGGAGCAAGATTCATTAACAATGGTATTCAGATGACACAACGTTGCTTGTTGAAAATGAAGAAGATTTGAAACATTTATTCATGAAGATCAAACCTGATTATGTCTGTATGGATTACACCTCAACATGAAGAAAGCAAAAATCCTCATACCTGACCCAATAGGCAACATCATGATAAATGGAGAAATGATTGCAGCCATCAAGAATCTCATTTTCCTTGATTCCACAATCAACTCCCATGGAAGCAACAATCAAGAAATCAAATGATACTTTTCATTGGGCAAATATGTTACAAAAGACCTCTCTAAAGTGTTAGAAAGCAAAGATATCACTTTAAGGACTATGGTGTGCCTAACCCAAGATATAGTATTTTCAATTGCCTCATATACATGTAAAAGCTGGACAACAAATAAAGAATACTGAAGAAGAGTTTATGCCTTTGAATTATGGTGTTGGCAAAAAATATTGAATATACCATGGACTACCTGGAGAACAACATGCATCTATCTTAGAAAATGTACAACCAGAATGCTGCTTGGAAGCAAGGGTGGTGAGACATCATCTCATGTACTTTGGATCCATGAGATTTTCAGAAAGAACAAGTCCCTGGAGAAGGACATGCTTAGTAAATTAGAGGGTCAGAGACAAAGAGGAAGACGCTCAATGGGATGGATTGACACAATGGCTGCAACAATGGGTTCTTGCTTAGTAACAATTGGGAACATAAGGCAGGACCAGGTAGTGTATTGTTCTGTTAAACTAAGGATCACTGTTAATTAGAATTGACTCAACAGCACCTAAGGAGCTCTAGTAGCATAGTGGTTATGAATCGGGTTGCAAACCACAAGGTCAGCAGTTCGAAACTACCAGCTGTTCCGCGGGAGACAGATGAGGCGTTCTGCTCCCGTAAAGATTTACAACTTCAGAAAACCTGTACAGGGTCGCTATGAGTCAGAACCAACTCCACGGCACATAACAACAACAACAGCACCTAAAAACAACTAACAACATCCAATATAATATCATCCAATGTATACTGCATCTAAAACTTTTTAATGATGCATTTAACTTTTTGTTGTTGTTGTTTTGGCATTATGCATTCAAAATCCGCTGTATGCTCTGCACTTAGTAAGTACATCTGTTAGGAATAGCAACATGTAAATAAAACAGATGTAATAATGGTTTTTTGGTGTCAAGCACCTGATCCTTTTGAAGGTGGTAGAACTAATTGTGATTACTATGCACACATGCAGATAACTCCAAAAATAAATATAATCAAATATTTATGGCTGACCACTTTCTTAAAAAAAAAAATTTAGACATCTATTTTTCAGTAGTAACATAGTAGAAGAATTGATGGATAGATGATTGAATGAATGCTTATCAGAAAGAATGGTCTTCTTATCACATTCTATTTGAGCGTGAGCATCCTTCATTAAGCATTCTTAAGACTTTGGTGCATTCTATTTAATTTACCCCTTGTTTCCAATCATTAAGGCATCTTTCTTTATTTTTTTATTTTTAGTGATCATAATTGCTAGCCCACAGATAATTGCTAGCTATATTTTATTTTCTTGCAGCTATTTATTATGCTTCTTTCTTCCTTTCTGTCTTCATTCTCTCTTTTCATGCCTGGTGTATTTTCACCTTATCAGTATAAACCTCTAACTTGCATCATTAAGTAATATAATAAAAATTTACCGTTACAATTATTTTAAATGCATTTTGGAAGCAAAATCAAGAAATTTTGATAAATAAATTCCATTGGAAAAATTTCAAGCTGTACTTATACCAAATGCCAATTTTTAAAATAAATTGGATAATACATTTCTAAAAAGGGTGCCAGTAGAGAAGCAGAAACATAATGTACAATGCAAACTTGGTCACTTATACTGTATAGTACTTATATATACTTTAATAATTTACATCTTTTGAAATTAATAATAATATTAATATTAGACATGTTACCTACTTAGAATCATTTAACTATGTGATTCATTTATTTTTTCAAAGTCTTTATTGGCTTGGACTCTAGGTTAATATCTACCAAACCGAAGTTCTTATTATGGTCATGTTCTATTGTAGTTAAATGCTGTGGAGTCGGTTCCAACTCATAGTTACCTTGTATAGGGTTTCCAAGAAGCAGCTGGTAGGTTTGAACTGCTGACCTTGTGGTTAGCAGTCCAGTTCTGATCCTACAGCGCCAACACCAGGACTTCTGTTACTATGTGGTTTGTTTACCTTTGAAAAATCGGTGTTTTCTTAGGCTAGAAGTCACAATCTCCCAAGTTGGAGGCCTTAGTAAATGGCAGTCAGGTTCTAGGCACTTTAAATACGCGATCTTTAGAGTTAATTTACAAAGTCCTTGTATTAGATCTCAGCTCTCAATTTTTTTTGAGATTTATAAAAGTTGTATTTTATATAATGGTTATCTATTATTGAATCAATATCTCAATTCTCCTTTTCTTAAGGAAATGAAAACTTTTTTTTCCCTTTTCTGTTTCTTTGTTTTTAAATATGGGGAAATCACTTGAATAAGTCATATGAGCTATATTTCTGAAAATATAAAGCAATTCAGTACATATTTTCCTGGGCAAAAAAGTGTAAATTATTCACTACCATATGCTCTATTTGGCAATATAAATTACTATACTTAAAAACTGTATTTCTATAAACTGTATAACTGGACTTTATATAGATTGTTGTTGTGAAGTGCCATTGAATCAGTTCTGACCCATAGCAACCCTGTATAGGGTTTTCGAGGAGCAGCTGGTAAGTTTGAACCACCGACCTTGCAGTTCAAATGTCTTTGCAGTCTGGCACATTAACTCACAGTGCCACCAGTATATAGATTGTTGTTGTTGTTAAGTGCTGTCGAGTCGATTCCGACCCATAGTGACCCTGTATAGGGTTTCCAAGGAGCAGCTGGTGAGCTTGACCCACCAACTTTTCAGTCTGACGCATTAGGATAGTCCTCTTGCTCATTGTATATGTGTGTGTTTTTGAGAAGCAAAGATAGGATGTAAGAGGTTGTGGTGAAGAGAATTGTAGAAAGGATATAACCAAATAGAGAAAAAGGAAAGAAACCACAAATGTTGAGGAGTGAACTGTCGGTGTGTCAGAGTAGAACTGTGCTCCACAGGGTTTTCAATGACTGATTAGAGAGATCATCGGGCCTTTCTTCCAAGGTTCTTAGGTAAATCTGAATCTCTAACTTGAAATTCGCACTCGAGCATGTTAACAATTTGCACCACTATGTTTCCCCAGAAAGGACATGTTGTTGTTCGTTGCCACTGAGTTGATTTCACTCATGGCCACACCATGTGTGACAGAACTGAGCTACATTTTAGGGCTATAGGATAGCACTTGATTGCTAATCATGAAGTTTGTGGTTCAAAGCCTCCAGCTGATCCCATATAGAGTCTCTCTGAATCCGAACTGACTGGACAGCACTTAACAACTCTGTAAGATTTGGGAGATATGGCAGATTGTCAGAACTATCTTCCATGGTA
>NW_006408583.1:1085367-1087912 GCF_000296735.1 Chrysochloris asiatica
TTATTGTCCAACTTTCACATTATATGAGGCAATTGACAATACCATGCTTGGGTCAGTTACTCCTCAGTCCTCAAACTGGTATCTTTGCTCTTTATAGATCTGTGCAGTAGATTTGCATAATGCAACATGTCATTCGATTTCTTGACTGTGGCTTCCATGAGTGTTGATTGTGGATCCCAAAACAGTGAAGTCTTTGACAACTTCAATCTTTTCTCCATTTACATACCTGTTATTTATTGGTCCAGTGGTGAGGATTTTTATATTCTTTACATTGAGATGCAACCCATACCAAAAGCTGTGGTCTTTGATCTTCATCAGTAAGTATTTTAAGTCCTCTTCCCTTTCAGAAAGCAAACAAGGGTTGTACCACTTGGATATCATAAGCTGTTAATGACTCTTCTCCAATCCTGATGCCACATTCAACTTCAAAATCCATATAAAGAATTCCATATTTCTTGGATTATTTGCTCAGCATACAGACTGAACAAGTATGGTAAAAAATACAACCCTGACACACATTTTTCCTAATTTTAAACCATTCAGTATTCCCTTGTTTTGTTTCAACAATTGCATCTTGGTCTATGTACAAGTTCCTCATGAGCACCATTAAGTGTTCTGTAATAACCATTCTTCACAATGTTATCAATAGCGTGTCATCATCCACAGTTGAAAACCTTTGCATAGTCAATAAAGCACAAGTAAATGTCTTTCTGGTGTTCTCTGCTTTCGGTCTTTCTCTGCTTTTCATTCTAACCCATAGTGACTCTGCAAGACAGAGAAGAACTGCCCCTTGGGATGTCTTAAACAACAAACAACCTCATCTTTCTCTCATGGAACAGCTGGTGGGTTTGAAACATTTACCTGGAAACACTGACATTGGTCCATAAACAACCCAGTGCTTAGCCCACTGCACTACCATGGCTTGTCCAAGCCACTGTTGTTGTTGTTAAGTGCCATTGAGTCAGTTCTGACTCATAGCGACCTTGTTTAGCGTTTCTGAGGCTTTAAGTCTTTGTGTGACCAGAAAGCCTCATCTTTTTTCCAGGGGTTGGCTAGTGGGCTGGAACCACTGACCTTGTTGTTAGCAGTTCAGTGCTTATCGTATGGAGTCACCACACTCCCGTTCTCAAAGCTACTTGGTGTTTGTTGTTGTTGTGAAGTGCCGTCAAGTCGATTCCGACCCATAGCAACTCTGTATAGGGTTTCTGAGGAGCAGCTGGTGAGCTTGAACCACAGACCTTGCAGTTCAAATAGCTTTGCAGTCTGGCGCATTAACCTGCAATGCCACACCAGGACTCCTAGAGAGTTTTAAAACACATTTGATTAGTTTATATTGCTAATGTTATTTCATTATTTCATTTCAGAGAGAACATTGCAAAATCTACAATATTATTGTCTTATGAAGATCATTGTGCCAGGGTTTATCCTTTTGAATAAGGTAGATTTTAGATTTTCTGTAAAAGGGAATAGGGATTACTACTGTCAGGCAGGATGGAAAAAGATGCTGGAATGAAAGAATGTTTTCATCTTCCTAGTCTTTGGGCGGTTGGTGATTGGGTGAAGAGCAGTCATTATCAGGGGCATTGCCTTTGATGTTGGCCCTTGTTCCCTACATGGCAGACAGCTAATTCATAGGCATGAGGATACTTGCCAAGTCCTCCTTGAAACTGGTCCTGTAAGGTATAAGCATAACCATCAAAGAATAATTTTACATTTATATCACCATTGCTGTAGATGAAGCAGTCTGTTTCTTCAAAGATTCACAACCTTGGAAATCCAGTGGAGCAATGCTTCTCTGTCCTACAGTGTTTCTATGAGTGGAATCAACTCCATGGCAGTGGGTTTGGTTTTCTGGGTTTGAATGCTCCACACCAATCTCCATTCTAGCCTCCTATGTTGTTGTTGTTGTTGTTGTTGTTACGTGGCTCTCTTCCAATCGGTTGGCCAGGTAGCTATTTTCCAAATTTCTTGGCATAGATGGATGAGTGCCTCTAGTGTTGAATCAATTTACTGAAATATTTCCATTTACATTCCATAAGTTCCTGGAGCATTGTTTTTCACCAATGCCTTCAGTGCAGTTTGGACTTCTTCCCTCTGTTACATTTGTTCTTGATCATATGCTAATTCTTGAAATGATTGAGCAGTAATCATTTCTTTTTGGTACAGTGACTCTGTGTATTCTTTCCATCTTTTTTTGATGCTTTCATTATTATTCAATTTTTTGCCTACAGAATCCTTCAATACTGCAAGTTAAGGTTAGAAGTTTTCTTTTGGTTCATTCAGACTCAAAGAGGCCCTGTATACAGGGTTTCCAAGGCTGTGAATCTTTATGGGAGCTGAAAGTCTCCTGTTTTTCCCACAGAGCCACTGGTGCATTTGAACTCCAACTTCTGACCTTGCAGTTAGCAGCCCAACGTGTAACTCATTACAGTACAGAGTTCCTCTGAATGCTCAATGTTGTTGTTGTTATGTGCCATCGAGTCGGTTCCGACCCATAGCGACCCTGTACAGGGTTTCCGAGGGTGTAAATCTTTACGGGAGTAGA
>NW_006408583.1:1089447-1095198 GCF_000296735.1 Chrysochloris asiatica
GACCCATAGCGACCCTGTATAGGGTTTCCGAGGGTGTAAATCTTTACGGGAGTAGAAAGCCTCATCTTTCTCCTAGTAGTTTCGAACCGCTGACCTTAAGGTTCGCAGCCCGATTCGTAACCACTACGCTACCAGAGCAAAAGAGATTAATTTAAAACACACCATATGTTAACACTGGAGTCCTGGTGTGGTGCTGTGGGTTAATGCACCAGACTGCTAAGCCATTTGAACTGCAAGGTCAGTGGTTCAAGCTCACCAGCTGCTCCTCGGAAACCCTATACAGGGTCACTATGGGTTGGAACTGACTCAATGGCACTTCACAACAACAATATGTTAACACTACTTCAATAATGTAATCAAAGCGAAAAATTCCAAATGAGATCATAGTGACAGATCTAGGCATTAGGATTTACAACACATATTACAGGGGGACACAATCCAATAAGTAACATTTCCCTTCCCTTGATGGTTCTAACTGGATGGTTCTCTCTCAGAACTTTGATTTTGTTGCTCCTATAATCTGGAATGTTTCCACCCCAATGTCTACTTAGCGGGCTCTGTCTCATTACCGGCAGCCCTGGTGTGGCACCATAAGAGATGTGCAGAAACTCAAGGTCAGTTTGAACCTAAAGGATGGTAGATAAAACTCACCAAACGTTCCTCAAAAACCCTTTACTGGGTGGCTATGAGTTAGAACAAACTCAACAGTACTTCCCAACAGCAACGTTTCATTACCTAGGTCAACTCTACCCACCCACTACCAATGAGTTACTTCCAACTCATAATCACCCTACTGGACAAAGTATGGGTTTCTGAGACTAAATTGTGTCAGAAGCAGCCAGCCTCATCTTGCTTCCATGGCTGCTGGATCTGAAAGTCACACTTTTCAGTCAGCAGTCCAACACATTACTCTGGGTCAACACTATGTCAACTCCTCACAGAAGACTTTCCTGACCACACTCCCTACTACTGTCTCTATGTCACCTTGGCAATCAATTTCTGCAGCATTGTTTTGTTTTATTCATTGGATGAACACTTATCTGTAATTTTTTTTTTTAATTTCTTTTGTTTGACTCCCTTACCTCCACTGCCATCAGTTATAAACTCCATGAAAGCAGAAACTTTTCTGTCCTGTTCACCACATAACCCACATGCTAGAACATTCCCGGCCACAAAAATAGGTGCTCAATAAAAGCAGTAGTTATATAAATGAATGTCTTGGGAGCTTGTCAAAAAAGCACAAGAGTAAAGAACCTGAATAAGCATAAAAGAGAGAGAACCTAGTGTTATTTCAGAAATAATTGGGGCATGTTTTAAAGGCATCCATCATGCTAGTATTAACTCAAGCCATCATAATATGGACATTATAGAAAATTGACCTCATTTTCACAGACTGCCAAAGTCTGACCATACCAGTTATATTTGTAACAATCTGCAAGGCAGATGCTATTATCTCCACTTTCAAGTAGCAATCTCAGGTCCAGAGAGATAAAATCATTTGCCCAAATCCTTACAGTTAATAAATGGTGAAGGAGGAATTCCAGTTGCTGTATGTTTGATTTCAGGGTCCATACTCCTTTCTTGTATTCAAGAAATAATCGACTACTAACATTAATGGTGAAGAATCTTGTCTCTTGAGAACCTTTATTGCTATTTGTGAGTGTAAAAGGGATTTAAAGATGTGAATATAGGAGTTGCTCCGTAGGGTTAAGAGGGTGAGGAAAAGAAGAGGAAAATTGTATGTATAAAAAATGTTGCTGATGGGTGTCTTTTCCAAATACTCTGGTATTTCAAGAGGGCCTGTTGAATCACACACACATAATCAGTGCAATTCCAGGAGCAAGCCCGCTTGGCTCAGCAGTTTTAATATACAGATCAATTTTGCATTACCTCCTTCTGGCTGTGAATGCTCATAGAGGGAGGTCATAAAACATTTATTGGGCCAAGGATGCAAATTGAGCAGAGTGAATCTTCAATCTGTGGACAGGCTCTTGAAAGAGATTTGTCAGATGAGTCTGTGATGCGCATTTGCTCTGCTCTACACCCTATGAAATTTTTATTTTGATTTCCTTTAAAGAATTCACCTCTTTGGTGGTAGATAAAAAAACAAAAACAGATATCCAGGATTATAGCATAAGATGCCATGTACCATTTACCTGCTAAAAATAAAAATATCTGTGGCAAAGAAAATCAGGAAACTAAATTTGGAATACTATGACAAAAATTATCTGATTATACCCTATGGGAAAGGCATTTGAGAGTTTTAAGGAAGAATACAGAATGCATGTTGGTTTACGCCATAAACTAGGACTTCAGGCCAAAAATATATATGTTGTTGTTGTTGTTAAGTGCCGTCGAGTCGGTTCCGACCCATAGCAACCCTGTACAGGGTTTCCGAGGATGTAAATCTTTACAGGAGCAGAAAGCCTCATCTTTCTCCCACGGAGTGAATGGTAGTTTCGAACCACTGACCTTAAGGTTAGCAGCCCGATTCGTAACCACTACGCTACCAGAGTATGTATAGTGGAGTGGTACATGGCAATCAACTAGTAAATCACTACTTTCAGGGAAATTCAAGATCTGAACAGAAATTTAGAGATGTAAAGCACCTGAAAAAAGTCCCGTAGTTGCTGTGCTACATTTAATTACTCTCGGGATAGCCAACCCTGCTGCTACTCATCTTAAGCTATGTCTCCCATTTCTCTCAGTTGCACTAATGCGAATTGAGCCATGGGTCACCATAATACAGTTGTCTTGGCAGCAGGAAGGTAAGAAATTAGAGAAACTCAGTAACCAAATAACACCCTCCAAAAAAGCATTTAATAAAGTCAGCTAGTCTAGTTCAACCCTGAAAACGTTGAGCACAAATAGAGCCTTACTTCTTATAGCCACAAATCCTTGCCTTCTAGTTCCAGTTAGGAGCAGTCGTTGCTTCCAATCTCTTGGCAAGTATAGACCTGTATCATTCTTTGGAATTATTTGGTGCTACCTGCATCATTGTTTCTCTTTGCTGCACTAGCAATGGTGGCAAGCTAGAGAAGGGCCATTGTTATTAAGTACCATCGCATTGGTTCCGACTCATAGCAACACTGTATGCGGTTCCCAAGGAGCAGCCGGTAAGTTTGAACTGTCAACCTTGTGGTTTGTAGTCCAGTGCTAATCCAACAGTGCCACACCAGGAGTCCAGAAATGGGGTCGAGTATGTCTTATACACTTCAGTTGACCAATGGATGTCAAAGGTGCTATAAAGAGCCAGAAATTAGTATTTGATAATGAAGATGATACTTGATTAGCATTTGCTTTCTCTCATAGCAAATGATGAAAAACTTACAATAATGATCATACTAGACATAAATGATGTGTTCTTCAATGCCAGATAAACTGAAGTGTGAATTGGAGGAAGAAAAGACAGGAGAAGAAAAAAACAAAACAAAACCCATCTAGATTGTGTGTAACAAAATGCAATATCCTCTGGACTGTGAGGTTCTGAAGAGCAAGAATAGAGTCTTATTTATTCAGTATTCCCAGCAGTTAATACAGTGCCTGCACACAGGTTAGTGTTCAACATCTGCTGCTTAATGAACACCATCCAGCCATCTATAGAGATGGATTTTATATAAGACTGTTTCCATGACCACCAACTCAAGTTCTCAAGTGCAAAGCTGCATATTTTTAAGTTGATCTTTATTGTATCACATCACTTAATACAAAATGATTTGTCACGTTACTATTTGTAAACCTCACCCAACTCCCTACTGCTCACACTGGTCACTGAAGCTTTGTCTAAAGTCAGAATCACTCCTACAGAGATGCAAAGTAGGAGAGTCACAGGAGGTGCTAACCCCTCCCCTGCTCATTCTCCGCACAACTTTCTGGAAGGGAAGAAAGCCTTGCATCATCCTAATCTGTCCTCAGGCTCATATTTTGGAGGCCAACACATGCAAATAACTCATTCCTCCAAAATTAAACCCACTGCTGTCCAGTAAATTCCAGCTTGTAGCAACACTATAGGACAGACTAGAGCTGTCCCAGAGGATTTGCAAAGCTGTAATCTGGTAGTGTAGTGGTTACGAATCGGGCTGTGAACCATAAGGTCAGCAGTTCGAAACTACCAGCTGCTCCGTGGGAGAAAGATGAGGCTTTCTGCTCCCATAAAGATTCACAGCCTCGTAATCCCTGTTCAGGGTCGCTGTGGGTCAGAACTGACTCAATGGCACTTAACAGCAACAATCTTTATGGAAACAAACTGTTACATTTTTCTACCACAGAGCAGCTGGTGGGTTCAAGCCACAAAAGATTCAGTTCCCAAACCAGTGAATTCTTAACAACAGCACACCAGGGAACCAAATAGTTGCTAATGAAAACAAAAAACAACCACTGTCGCCAAGGCATCCTTCGAAGTCATGTCACCAGGGTGGACCTAAAACACAATATAATTGTCAACCAAAGCACATTTTACAAGTTGTCTTGAAAAAGAGCAGAACTGATAGAACAGCCAGCATTTCCCATGCATCCTTTGTACTCTTGGTAAAAAAAAAAAAAAAAATCCTCTTGAGAGTCACAAAATACTGAGACAAATGTAATCAATAACCAGATATTGCCCAAGGCTTTCCTGAGAAACAAGGTTCCTAAGGGAAAGGCTAAAACCTGTTCCCAACTGTGGTCATGCCTGATGACTGGCTGAAGGGACAGTAATGTCGATAGTCCCTTACTGAGAGAGACATAGCACCCATTGGAATGGTCACTGAGAGGTGAGGAGTGAGACTCACCAGGATTAGCAGGGCTTTAGGTGAAAGTGAGATAAACCATGCTTGAAACTAATCCAGCCTGTCGCCCTTCTTCTGCTCCAGATTATTAAATATATTTCAAAAGAGAGAGCCATTCCATTAAAGAAAACATCATTTTAGACAGAGCTAAGTTATAAAATTTAACCAACATCTTATCATGTCCCTGGGTGGCACAAATATTAAGCACTACCCATCAGAAGTTGGTATTTTGAATTCACCTAGCGGCATCTGGAAGAAAACTCCTGAGGGTCCACTTCGTCAAGGTCATATTGTTGTTTTTAAGTGCGTCCAGTTGATTCCAACTCAAAGTGACTCTGTATAGCATTTCAAAGGAGCAGGTTTGAACGTCCAACATTGCAGTGTTTAACAGTCAAGGGCTTATCCTACAGTGTCACACCAGGACTCCTAAAAAGGCATAGCTACTGAAAACCCATTGGAACACAGTTCTACTCTGAAACACTTCCTTGAGGGCACCTGGATCCAACTTCCTGGAAAAAAAGTGACTTCAAGGAAGGAAAGGTTGTTGCAAACAGCTAACAGGATAGGCAGAAAACGGTGCTCTGAAAGCCAGTGAAGAGTTCAAGGTGGAATAGTGGGGAAAGCAGATAACTCATATCTCAGGGAAGTTTCACTCACAGGAGAGTAATGCTAGTGGATATTGTTGTTCTGGTTAGGTGCCATTGAGTCGGTACTGACCCATAGCGACACTCTGCACAGCAGAACGAAACACTGCCTGATCCTGGGCCAACCTCACTACTGTTGCCACGTTTGAGTCCATCAATGCTGCCACCTGGCCAATCCATCTCATTGGGGATCTTCCTCTTTTTCTCTGACACTCCACCTTATCAAACATGATATCCTTCTAAAGTGACTGGTCCCTCCTGACAATATGTCCAAAGTATGAGAGACGAAGTTTAGCCATCTTGGCCTCCAAGGAGCACTCTGGCTGCACTTCTTCCAAAAC
>NW_006408583.1:1099298-1104175 GCF_000296735.1 Chrysochloris asiatica
TGTGCCCATTTTTTAATTGGGTTATTTGTCTTTTTCTTGTAGAAGTGTTGTAGTTTCCTATATATTTTAGAAATGAGTGCCTTGTCTGATGTGTCATTGCAAAAGATTTTTTCCCATTCTGTGGGTTCCCTTTTTACTCTTTTGGTGAAGCCTTTAGATGCACATAAGTTTTTAATTTTCAGTATGTCCCACTCATCTAATTTGTCTACTTTTGTTTGTGTAGTTTTCAAAATGTTTGGTAGTCTGTGTACTCCCTGAATTATTGCCCTCACATTTTCCCTATTTGTTCATTGATGGCCTTCATAATTCTGGGATTCACATTTAGGTCTTTAATCCATGCAGAGTTGGTTTTTGTATAAGGCGTGAGGTAAAGGTCTTGTTTCAATCTTTTGCATATCTCTTTTCAGTTCTGCCAGCACCATCTGTTGAAGAGACTACTATCACCTCCCCATGCGATATATTTAGGTACTTCGCTGAAAATCAGTTGGCTGTTTATACATGGGTTCATTTCTGGATTCTCAATTCTGTTCCATTGATCAATGTATCTTTCATTGTACCAGTGCCAGGATGTTTTGACCACTATAGTTGTGTACTAAATTTTGAAATTGGAAAGTGAGAGGTTTCTGACCTTATTCTTCTTCTTAAGCAGTGTTTTGCTTATCCTGGGTCTCTTTCTTTCCATGTAAACTTTGTAATTGTTTTTTCCATCTCTTTGAAGAATGTTGTGGTAATATGGCTTGGGATTGTAAATTGCTTTGGACAGTGTTGACATTTTCACAATGTTGATTCTTCCTATCCAGGAACATAGTATGTTCTTCCACTTCTGTAAGTCTCTTATGGTTTCTTGTAGTAGTGTTTTGTAGTTTTCTTTATATAGGTCCTTTGTTTCTCTGGTTGCATTTATTCCCAGATATTTCATCCTTTGGTCAGCCACTGTAAGTGGTATTGCTTTCCTAATGTGCTTTTCAGTGCTGTCATTATTGGTATAGAGGATTCCAACTGATTTTTGTATGTTGATCTTGTATCTTGCCTCTTTGCTGAATCTACCAATGAGGTCTAGTAGCTTTTTTTACTGAGTCGTTGGGGTTTTCTATGTATAGGATCATATCGTCTGCAAATAGAGAGAGTTTTACTTCCTCATTGCCAATTTGGATGCCTTTAATTTCCCTTTCTTGCCATATAGCTCTTGCTAAGACTTCCAGCACAATGTTGAACAGAAGTGGTGACAAAGGGCATCCTTGTCTGGTTCCCGTTCGCAGAGGGAAGGCTTTCAATTTCTCTCCATTGAGAGTAATGTAGGCTGTTGGTTTTGTATATATGCTCTTAATTATGTTGAGGTATTTCCCTTCAAGTCCTACTTTGTTGAGGGTTTTTATCAGGAATGGATGTTGGATTTTGTCAAATGCCTTTTCTACATCAATTGATATGATCATGTGGTTCTTTTTTTATTCTTATTTATATGGTGGATAACATTGATTGTTTTTCTAATATTGAACCATCCTTGCATCCCTGATATGAATCCCACTTGATCATGATGTGTTATCTTTTTGATGTGGTGCTGGATTCTGTAGGCTAGGATTTTGTTGAGAATTTTTGCATCTATGTTCATGAGGGATATTGGTCTATAATTTACTTTCTTAGTGACATTCTTCCCTGGTTTTGGTATGAAGGTTATGCTTGCTTCATAAAATGTATTAGGAAGGTTTCCATCCACCTCTATATTTCGGAATAATTTGAGTAGAATTGGTTACATCTCTTCCCTGAACATTTGGTAGAACTCACCAGTGAAGCCATCTGGGCCTAGACTTCTTTTGGTTGTGAGTTTTTTGATGATCTGATCAATTTTCAAGATCATGTTTTGACTCACACAAATTTATGTTTTAATTTTCTTCAGCTCCAGCCTGAACTTGAATATGAGTAACTGATGTTCTGTTCCACAGTCTGCCCCTCACGTTATTTTGCCTGATGATATTGAGCTTTTCTATCATTTCCACAAATGTGGTCAGTTTGACTCTGTGTATTCCATCAGGTGAGGTCTATGTGTAAAACTGCCTTTTATTTTGTGGAAAAAAAAGTTATTTAAAATGAACAAGTCATTGATCTTGCAAAGTTCTATTATGCAACCTCCAGTTTCAATTCTATCACTAATGCCATATTTTCCAACTACCGATCCTTACTCTTTGTTTCCAGTATTTGCATTCTAATCACTAGTAATTATCAACACATCTTGATGGCATGTTTGATCAATTTCAGATTGAAGAAGTTGGTAGAATTCTTTAATTTCATCACCATTGGCTTTAGTGGTTGGTGCATACATTTGAATAATAGTTGTATTAACTGGTCTTCCTTGTAAGCATATGGATATTATCGTATTATAGACAGCATTATACTTCAAAATACATCTTGAAATGTTCATTTTGATGATGAATATGACACCATTCCTATTCAAAATTTCTTTTCTGGCATAGTAAACCATATGATAATCTGATTCAAAATGGCCAACACTAGTCCATTTCAGCTCACTAATGTCTAGGATATTGATCACTATGTGTTCCATTTAACTTTTGACAACTTTCAGTTTTCCTAGATTCATACTTTGTACAATCTTCATTCCAATTATTAACGAATGTCTGCAGCTGTGTTTTCTGATTTTGAGTTGTGCATTTCAGCAAATGGAGGTCCCAAAAGTTTTGCTCCATTCACATTGATTCTACACTGAGGAGGCAGGTCTTCCCTAGTCAAATTTTGAGAGTCTTCCATTTTGAAGGATTCATCTTCTGGCACTATCTCTGACAGTGTTCCACTGATATTCATAAGGTTTTCAGTGGCGAAACATTCATGAGTGGTCTGACTCTCTTTCCTATTCTGTTTTAGTCTGAAAGCTCTGCTAAAACTGTCCACCATGGGTGATCCTCCTGGTATATAAAATACCAGTGGCATAGCTTCCAGCATCACTGCAACACACAAGCCATCACAGTATGACAAATTGACAGAAAAGTGGCAGATTAAAGAGTTACCTGGCTTTACACAACCCGGTCAGGTCAAACTCCAACTGAAATGCAGCTTTGGTTTTCCTGAAATTGAACATCTGTTTTAAAAACAAAAACAAAATAAAAATTCATAGATAGAGAGATATAATAAACAGACCTCAGGACATCATGATTTCGCATTGGGAGCTCTATTTGCTAATCCCTTAGTTAGACCAATTTAAACAGTTTAACATGGACTTTTAAAACCTCAAATTTTGCCTTCTTGCTTTGAATGCATCTTTCTGTTTGGCTACACTTACATTTTGCTAAAATACAAATCAAGCTTTGGAAAGTTTGGGGTCACTGACTCCATCCATGTAAGCATCACTCACCATGACATCACTGTGAGTTACAAGGCATAACACAACCCAGACAGGTCAAATTCCAACTGAAGTGGAGCTGTGATTTTCCTGAAAATGAACACTTGGGGGTGGGGGTGGGGGGACAAAAAAGACAGTGAACACAAAAGTTTCAATCTCTCAGAAAGAAGTAACAGCAGAAGTTGGCTTCAAAGGTTGTGTTTTGCTTCTTTTTGTTAGTTGCCAAGAATTTGTAATCACCAGGACTGAATGCTTTATTTGGAGACACTAACAAGCAGGCCACTGGAAGCTGAGCTGCCATTTTT
This sequence comes from Chrysochloris asiatica, assembly GCF_000296735.1. Taxonomy (NCBI): domain Eukaryota; kingdom Metazoa; phylum Chordata; class Mammalia; order Afrosoricida; family Chrysochloridae; genus Chrysochloris; species Chrysochloris asiatica. Next base: position 1,102,953 of record NW_006408583.1, read on the forward strand.
TATTACAATGAAGTCTAACTGTTTCATGTTGTCAAATCACAACTCCTCCGTGCCGCATCGTCCTCCCCCTGATAGAAGACAAGAAATAATTTGGTATGACATTTTATTTCTGTGAGGAAGCAGTAGGATATATTAGAAAAAAACAGGATCTTTGGAGACAGACTTAAATTTGTATCTGTGTCTTTATCTAAAGTTGGTTAATACTGGGAAAGTTACTCAGGGCCTACAGTTACTTTATACACAATTTCCAAAGTCCTTGATAAACACTTGATCGATATTTGTAAAAATACATAGTATTACGTTTTAATTATTATAAGGCTATAATTAAAACCAATAATAAATATGGCAAAATCATTCTAGAGATAAGACACCTTAGCTGACCCCTGAAACACAAAATCCATTGTATTTTTCATAGAACAAAACCCCATGTGTATAATTGCTTTTATACTTCTATTAAAAGCCCCAAGGAGCAGGGGGCAGATTTTTAAAAAAATTGTGAGCCCATTCTTTACAGTCCAATATTAAGATACACATATTTCTCATCTAAAAACATCTAAAATATAGGACACCTTATTAGAAATCTTTTGTAAATGCACATAATTAGAAAATTAATACAACTTCTTTTAACTACATCTAGCACATTTCTTCACCACCGACCTGAGCAAGAACAAACAATGCTAATGCAATATCTGTTCTCTGTTTAATAATAGATTCAGCAAAGGAAGAATACATCCTAAAAGATTAATAAGAAGCAAATATCCAGGACAGTGAAAAGACAAACAGCAGAGTGGCTGTTTTGCTTAACTGCCTGTCAGTAAATATTCATGCCTGGCTTTGGTCTTCCAACAGGCCCATGCTGCTATGCTTGGCTTCCGTCTCAAATTTCTGTCAATATCCTAAAAGCTATATTCAAACAAACATTGAAATGTGTGTTACTCTAGCTCCTTCAGACACACTTACACAATGAGTGTCCATTGTAATTAGTAAAACTTCTAAAATGGTTTAAAGCCCTGGGTTAAATTGTTCAGCTGTAAGGAAAAGGGTAGAAGTTCAAGTCCACCTATGGCTGGAGATAGGCTTTTGAAATTGTTGTTATTGTTGTTAAGTGCCGTCGAGTCGGTTTCGACCCATAGCGACCCTGTACAGGGTTTCCAAGGCTGTAAATCTTTACGGGAGCAGAACGCCTCATCTTTCTCCCGCGGAGCCACGGGTAGTTTTGAACT
>NW_006408583.1:1104526-1105672 GCF_000296735.1 Chrysochloris asiatica
AAAAACAACAACTCAGTGTAAAGTGAAATTGGGCTCATTCAAGGTAGATTATAAATCCATAATGAAGGCCAATCACGACAAAGCCAAAGAACCAACTTAACCTACCCCTGCTCTTAAAGATTTTTGTTCTAAATCTTAATTGACAAACTAGTACTTATGAAACTTGGAAGGCAGAAAATTATGTAAAATGAAAAGTGAACATCTTTATTTAATCTCACCCTCCAGGTTGGTTGGTTGGTTGGTTATGTGCCGTGGAGTTGGTTCCGACTCATAGTGACCCTGCGCTGGGTTTCAAAGGCTGTAACTCTTTATGGGAGCAGAAAGCCTCATCTTTCTCCCACGGAACAGCTGTTAGTTTTGAACTGCTGACCTTGTGGTTCGCAGCCTGGTTCGTAACCACTACGCTACCAGAGCTCCCTCCAGGAGTAGCCACTATTAACATCTCCATGGCTATGTGAATTTTCTGTGTGAAAAATCGTATAAATATGAGGGGGCTTCAAAATATTCTAAGAAAATTTTCATTTTTGTTTAATTCTATTTTTTTTAATTATCTTCACAAACTTTGTGAAGCTCCCTTCATAACCATATTTTTAAGAATACAAGCTATGGTCTACATGTGATCTTGCAATCTTTGCTATCTGTTTTAAAACAAATCTTAATGCATAAAATCATTCCAACTTCACAATAAGAATGATATTATATATTCCTACTTCAAAAATATGTAAGGAGTCTCAGGAATGTTGTGGTTTTGCCCAAATCCATGCAGACAACAAGAGTAATTCAATTCCAAATCTACTGTTTACTATGGCAAGATGCATTGCATAGAAATGTTCCAACACATTCTTCTTTTATTTTTAGGGCTTTTTGGTTTAGTTTGGTTTGGTTTACAACTCTTCAAACATATATAATCCATTTTTAGTTGCTGCTAGTTGTTGTTGTTAGGTGCCCTCAAGTAGCTTCCAACTCATAGTGACTTTATGTAAAACAGAACAAAACACTGCCCATTCCTGAGGCATCGTAACAATTGTTGTTACAATAAAGCATTGTTGTTGTTGTTGTCAGGTGCCATCGAGTCGGAACCGACTCATAGCGACCCCATCCATGCACAGCAGAACGAAACAATGTCCGATCCTGGGCCAACCTCAC
>NW_006408583.1:1113237-1115143 GCF_000296735.1 Chrysochloris asiatica
GAACTGTTGGCCTTAAGGTTCGCAGCCCGATTCGTAACCACTACGCTACCAGAGCTCCTTGGCTTTTGAAATATCAGCCATTAAACTGTAGGGAGCACAATTATACTCTGACACACATGAGGGCATCATTAATTGAAACTGACTACTGCAACTGGTTACCAGTTATCAAATGGTTTACTTCAGAACTGTGCAGGACTTTATGGTAAATACCAAAGATGGGGATTTCCTTATGTATGTATGTCCCCGGATGGCACAAGCGACTTTCACTCAGATAGTAACCTAAAGATTGGCAGGTTCAAACTTCTCCAACAGTCCTGCAGAAGAAAGATCTGGAGATTTCCTTCTGTAAAAATTACAGCCAAGAAAACTCTATGGGACAGCTCTGTGCTGTAACATACAGATTTCCATGAGTTGTTATCAACTAGATGGCAACATGTTTATTTGGTTGGTTGGGTTTTTATTACATATTTACATTCATATATTCTTGAATATTAAGGAGCTCTGGTAGCGTAGTGGTTACAAATCGGGCTGCGGGCCGCAAAGACAGCAGTTCAAAACTACCAGCTATTCCCCGCAAGAAAGATGAATCTTTCTGCTCCTGTAAAGATTTACAGCCTCAGAAACCCTGTACAGGATCACTATGAGTAGGAACCGACTCCACGGCACATAACAACAACAAAACAACATTCTTGAATATTGGACTTGAGGGAGTCAAACACAAACAGTAAGAATGCATAGAGATTAAAGTAATATAAAAACTGCCTGTATTGTTGCTAAGTGTCATCAAGTCAGTTCTGATCCATACTGACACTATATAGGGCTTCCGAGGAGTGACCGGTGGGTTTGAACCACTGATCTTGCAGTTCAAACTGAACTTGTAATCCAGCGCAGTATCCTGCAGCACCATACCAGGACCCAAAATTATTAAACACAAATCAGTTGTCCAAAAGGTAATATTAGTTTAAATTTTACCTCCTTATCTTATCACAATTACAATAATCTCCATTGTTGAGCTTTGTCAAAAAGTGAAAAAACATATAATAATATTTAACCAAAGGTGGATTTCTGAAGTTGTCTAATCCTTTATCACTCTGTCACAATTGACTCCAACTAAGCTTGTAGTCTGTAGCATCTACATTTCAATCCACTTTGTCATGTTTCTCAGAGCAATCTTACTTAAGAAATCGCAGAGTACTTCCTTTCCTGTATCCCTACACCACCCACCTATACAATTATATAAACATCAGCACATTATTTAGAATAATACTCACTACACTGGGCATGTTATCCACTCAAGACAATTTTGTGAAGATTATTAATGTTGTGCTACATTCTGAACAAAGCTTTAATCTGTTTATAATAGAGAATCATTAATCTTTTTATTATTCAGGGTGTGACAGAAATCACAAGTAATGCAGGCTTAAATTTCAATATAAACCCACTCCTCACTTATCAACATAGCTAGGTTTCAAAGATCAAGTCTTATGCAAATATTGGTGTTATGCCAAAATGGTGGATGACCACATCAAATCACAAAATAGAGAATTACATTATTGTATAACTTGTAAATTACATGATTACATAACTGCCAAATCACATTATTGCATAACTGTCAAACCACTGAAAATTATGGTTCAGTCATGTTGGCATGACAACCTTAATTATCACAGCAAGCAATTGTTTTACCTTGCACCTAGTCATTTTTTACTATTAAGTAATTCACAAAAAAGTAGAATGGTATATTTTTTTACTATTGTCATAAATAACAAGGAGTTCTCGTAGCGTTGTAGTTACAAGTCAGCCTGCTAATCTCACGGTCAGCAGTTTGAAACTATCAGCTGTTCCATGGGAGAAAAATTGGAAACCCTATACAGGGTCACTATGAGTCAGAACCGACTCCACGGCA
>NW_006408583.1:1115268-1117602 GCF_000296735.1 Chrysochloris asiatica
TGGACTACACGGTCTGTTTGAACCAAAAGGCCAGTGGTTCAAACCCACCAAGCGCTCCTTGAAAACCTTATATAGGGTCATTATGAATCAAAACCCACTGCATAGCACTTAACAACATTATATGCTGGACTCCTGGTGAGGCACTGTAGTATCAGCACTAGACTTTGAACCACAAAGTCTGAAGTTCAAATTCATAAGCTGCTCTTTGGAATCCCTGAACAGGGTTGCTGTGAGTCAGAACCAACTTGAAGGCACTTGGTAACAACAAGAAGTTCTAGTGTAGCACTGTGGGTTAATGCACCAGACTACAAAGCTGTTTGAACACAAGGTCGGTAGTTCAAGCTCACCAGTTGTTCCTTGGGAACCCTATACAGAGTCATTGTGGGTTGGAACTGACTCGACAGCAATTAACAGCGACAACAAATTATATGTGGTGTGGCACTGTGGGTTAACACGCTGGACTGCAAGGTCGGTTTGAACCATAAGGTCACTCATTCCTTGGAAACGAGTCACTATGAGTCGAACATACTCAATGGCATTTAACAACAACAAAAACATATGCATCAGTATAACAGAGTTGATAATAGATCTTCCTCCAATCTTGATGCCACATTCTTCTTCATATAGTCCAGCTTTTCAGATTATTTGCTCAGAATGCAGGTTGAATGTTGCTGTTGTAAGTGCTGCTGAGTCCGTTCCACCTCATAGGGATCCCACATAGGGTTTCAGAGACTGTAACTCTTTGTGAGAGCAAAACACCTCATCTTTCTCTCACATTGTGGCTGGTGGCCTTGAACTGCCGATCTTGTGGTTTAAAATCCAGAGTTTAGCCTCCAGAGCCACTGCACTCTCCACAGATTGAATAACTATGTGCAAAGGATAAAACTCCGACATATGTTTTCTGAAGTTATAGTATGTAGTATCTTCCTTTTCTGTTTGAACAATGTCCTCTTGATCTATGTACAAGATTTACATGAGCACAAATAAGTATTTTTGAATTTTCATTTTTAACAATGTTGTTGTCATTGTTGTTTTTTAGTGCCCTTGAGTCCATTCTGACTTATAGTGACCCTGTACAGGAGCATGTGGTGGATTTGAACTTCCATCCTTTTAGTTAGCAGTCAAGTGCTTATCTTACAGCACCACAACAGGAATGCATGTTTGAGCATGTTGTCCAAAAAGACCTGTCCTTGAACAAGGGCATCATGCTTGGTAAAGTGAAGGGTCAGAGGAAAAAAGAGGAAGACGCTCAGTGAGATGGACTGACACATTGGCAGTAACAATGAGCTCAAACATAACACCAATTCTGAGGATGACCCAGGACTGGACAGTGATTGATTCCATTGTGCATAGCATCGCTATGAGTCAAAACAAACATGAAGGCACCTTACAACAACAACAGTTTGTTGTGCAGTGCCTTGGGTCTTAAAAGCTTGCAATTAACCATTTAAGGTACAACAACTGGTTTCTATTCACCTAGAGCAATAGAGGAAAAAGAAGAGTCAGGAATACGAATGGATATAGAATGCATAGCTAAATTACCTCCATGAACATTGCCTTCTTTGTCTTTAAAACTGGATGGTGCCCGCTACCATTACTAAGCACTTTGATCAAAGATTCCATAAAATAATCCTGCTCAAAAGGAGGGAAATGCAGAAGAGAATATAACATTTTAATGATTTCTAGACTTTCTGGAGCCATGGAGGATAGATGAACGCCTGTAACTATTGCCCTAAAACAATCTTTAAACCTTAAATCAAAAGTATATCCTAAAGTAATTTCAAACCATAATAAAAGTTTAGCTTAACAAGTAAAAGAAGGCCTGCCTTCAGCATCATTCTCTTTTAAGAGCTATCAGTAGGGGATCAAATTGACAACAGCCTTTCAAAAGGACAATGAATTCATGTTAATGACGGAGGAATAATGCAGAAAGAAGGGTGAGAATGATTGTACATCTTGAAGAACATAATCAATGTCAATAAATTACACATGTAGAAACTGTTGAATCAGTGTACTTTACTGTGCATATTTTTAACAACAAAATAAATACAATTTTGAAAAAGAAAAACAGCAGCCAGAAGGGGAAAGAAAACAAACAAAAACAATAAAATTAGTTTCAAATAACAAGACCACAGGAAGAGTTTCCATATTAAAACAACAACGTGTGTGGGGTGGACGTTGGGAGCAACATCTTGAAATTAACTTTTAAACATAAATAAAAATTTGCCGATCTAGAATTTTCTACCTGGCTAAAAAAAAAATGTTTTAAAAAATGAAAGCAACACTACTCACAATAGACAAAAGATGAAATCAACCTAAATTGTCATCAACAAA
>NW_006408583.1:1118189-1124007 GCF_000296735.1 Chrysochloris asiatica
AATTTTAAGTGAAAATAAAATAAATATATTTTGGGACAAATAAAACTGAGAACATTTATTGCCAGGCATTTTATATATGCTGAGATAAAATTAAAGATAATTTTTCACACAGCAGGAAAACTATTCCCAGTGGAATCCCAGTAATGCAGTGTTGTTGTTAAGTGCTGTCGAGTTGGTTCCAACCCATAGTGACCCCATATAGGGTTTCCAAGGAGCGACTGGTAAACTTGAACCAACGACCTTGTCGTTCAAATGGCTGTGCAGTCTGGCGCATTAACCCACAGGACTGCGGAAGGATGCAACATACCAGAAAGGCCAAGAGTAGTGAAAAGGTCTGCAACAGTTTGTAGGAACAACTCAAATAAGAAAATGTATAAAACAATAAAGCATCTGAAAGGAAACAAAAGACAGTATCTTCATAGCCTTCAGTTAAATAAATGTTTCTTAACTAGAAAAAAAGTTCTAATCATAAAGGAAAAGAGTGATATATTGAATTTCATTAAATTTTTAAAAGTTCATTTAACCAAAGACCATTCAGAGAATGAAAACGAAAGCCCCACCTAGGGTGGGGATAAACAATACAAACACCAATGAAAGACAAATCAATAAGAAAGAAGCTTTCTACAAATCAATAAAACAAACACTAATTTTTCTATTAAGTTAATAGAAAAAAATTACAGAAAGAGTTAACTGTCACTTTGTTGTTGTTAAGTGACACTGAGTTGGTTCCAATCCAGAGCTACCCTATATAGATTTCCAAGGAGCGACTGGTGAGTTTGAACCTGTGACCTTCCAGTTCAAACCAACCTTGTAGTCGAGTGATTATTCTACAGCATCACACCAGGCACTTTATCAAAGAGGATATAAAAATAACAACTAAGCATACGAAAAAATACATTTTTCTTCATGAAAATCACAATTAAATACCCCTACACACATCAGAAGAGTCCTGGTGTGGCACTGTGGGTTAATGCGCCAGACTGCAAAGCCGTTTGAACTGCAAAGTCGGTGGTTCAAGCTCACCAGTCACTCCTTGGAAACCCTATACAGGGTCGCTATGGGTGGGGACCAACTCGACAGCACTTAACAACAACAACATACATCAGAAGAGATCAAATTAATCTTCAATTTTGATAAAGTCAAAAATAACAACAATGATAATAATGACCTCACTAAACATTGGGAAGAATGTATATAGCTGGCCCTGTCATACATTGCTACTGAGAGTTTCTTTGTGATTTGATACAAACACTAGAAAAAATGTTCTGAGATCATTTACTAAAGTAGAATTTTTTTTTTTTTCCTGTTCTTTCAACTTGAGAAATGCCTAACACGTTCTCCCATTTTGGTTTTTTAACCACACACCTTTGCATATTTCATTATAAAACTTTTCTTTGTCTTCTCAAGTCGCCTTCTGAAATTCTATGTTCAGCTGATTTATTTCATTATTTCTTCCTTTTGCTTTAGTTACTCTACTTTGTGTAGTTACTCTGTTTTTTAGAACAAGTTTCCAAGTCCATTCTGTTCTCTTCTTTCTTTCTTGTCTTTGTAATGACCTCTTGCTTTCTCCATGTATGCTGTCCTTGATGTTACCCCACAACTCATCTGAACTATTCTAGAGACAGTCTCTAAATTCAGGTGTGACACACTCAAAGTTATACTTTCCTCTTGTGGACTTGGTTTAATTCCAGAATCAACTCAAACTTACATATGAGCCATGGATGGTCTTGTCCACAGCCAACCCCCGGGCCTTGTCCTGACAGATGATATTAAGTTTCTCCATTGTCTCTTACCACATATGTAGTTGATTTAATTCCTGTGTATTCCATATCATGAGGTCCATATGAATAGTTGCCAATTACTTTGTTGAAAATGCTATTGTAATGAATAAGTTCTTGGTCTTGAAAATTCTATCATGCAATCTCTGGCACTATTTCTATTCACTAATGCTTTATTTTCCAACTGTACTGTAACTACAACAATGAGCTGAATCAAAGCAAGACAGGTGATGATGGTGATTTCATTATATTGTATGAGGGAACTTCAAAATATTCATGGAAAAACAGAACTGAAGAATAATGGAAATTTCCATGAACTGTTTTAAGAACCCTCACACACAGGGTCACCATGAATTGGAAGTGACTACAACATGGTTGGAAGATAAATTGTTCTTGTTTGTCCTTTAAAACTTGGTAAATTTGACATGGTAGAAATGCTTCAGCAGAGCTTCCAGACTAAGACAGACTAGGAAGACGAAGAGGCAGTTTACATTTAAAATCTCTAGCCACTGAAAAACATGAAGAGCAGTGGAACATTGCCAGATAGAGTGACTGAAGATAAAAACATTGTGAAAAGCAGAAGAATATGATCAGATATAAAGCAAGAGGATGAGTCTTTCAGGTTAGAAGGTCACTCAGAATACGGCTGGGGAAGAGCTGCCTCCTCAAAGTAGAGCTGACCAAAATGACATGAAGTTCTCAGGACCTTCATTTACTGATGAACTAAAACTCAAAAAGAGAATAAACAACTGCAAACAACCATTAATAATACATGGACTGTACAAAGTATGAATCTAGGAAAATCAGAAATAGTCAAAATTAAATGGAACTCATAGAAATCAATATCCTAGGCATTGTTGAGCTAAAATAGACTGGTATTGGCCATTCTAAATCCGACAATTATATGGGTTTCTATGCCTGGAAAGGCAAATCGAAGAAGAATGAAGTCACATTCATCATCCAAAAGAACACTTCAAGATCTATCGTGAAGTCCAATGCTGATGTGGAGAAATTGGAACCCTCATTTATTGCTGGTGGAAATGTAAAATGATGCATGCATTGTGGGAAATATTTTGGCATTTCCCCCCAAAAGTTGACCATATATCTCAGCAATTCCACTCCTAAGTATATCCCCAAAAGATGTGGAAGTAAGGCAAAGGAGTATGGTGGCTCTGAAGGATAAGCACTGGACTATGAGGCACAAAGTTAGCAATTGGATCCCACAAGCCACTCCTCAGGAGAAAGATACAGCAATGATTTACAGCCTTGGAAACCCTACACAAAGTTGCTATAAGTTGGAATCAACTAAGGAGCATTTAACAACAACATTAATTGCAGCATTATTCACAATTGCCAAAAGGTGCAAACAACCCAAATATTCATCAACAGATGACCAAATGAACAAAATGTTGTATATTCATGCAATAATAAGAAATACATGCTACAACACAGAAGAACATTGAAAATGTTGTTGTTGTTCAGTGCTGTTGAATCTGTTCTCACTCAAAACAACTCTGCATAGGGTTTCTGAGGAGTGGCTGATGGGTTTGAACTTGCAGTCAAGTGCTTATCTTACAGCACCACACCAGGTCAGAATGAAATACATCAGAAACCAATGGACAAATGTTAGTGATCCCAAAACAGGGAATATCTAGAATAGACAAATGCATAGAAACTAAAGTTAATTGGTGCCTTCCAGGGACTGAAGGGAGAAAGGAATGGGGCGTTAGTTCCTAATTGTTGTTGTTGTTGTTGTAAGTTGCCGTTCATAGCAATCCTATGCACAACAGAATGAAACACAGCGCGGTCCTGCACCAACCTCACGATCGTTGCTATGTTTGAGCCCACTGCTGTTGCTACTGTGCCAATTCATCTCATTGGCTGTCTTCCTCTTCTTCTCCAACCCTACACTTTACCAAACATAGTGTCATTCTCCAGGAAATAGTCCCACCTTACAAAATGACTGAAGTATAAGGCACAAAGTCTGGCCTCCTGGCTCCCAAGGAACATTCTAGCTGTTCTTCTTCCAACATAGGTTGGTTTGTTTTTTTGGCAGTCCGTGGTACTTCTAATATTTTCATCCCACACCATAACTTAAATGCACCAACTCTTCTATGGTCCTCCTTATTCACTGTCCAACAGGCATATGAGGTTATTGAAAATACCATGGCTTTGGTGAGGTGTACCTTAGTCCTCAAACTGACATCTTTGCCTTTGATATTGCTTAATAGGTACTGAGTTTTTATAGTGGTGAAGGTTGCACAGTATAAGTGTTATGCCACTGAACTGTACTCTTAAAATGGCAAATATTTTATGCATGCTTTACTACAGTAAACATTAATAAAGAGAGATCTACTTTTAGTAATTGCTCATTATGTTGAACTTACCAATGAATCTTTGCACCAATGAATCTACAATGAATTGATCCTTTGATGAAATCTGTTACTAACAATTTCCCCTGTTCTAAATAGTGACCTTTATGCATTTGGTAGTCTCTCCTCGCCCTGTATAGTTCTCTCTTTATGATTTATATTTATATTGAGAAGTAACAAACTAGGAGAATGGGGCCAAAAATTAGGACAGAGGATGAAATGCTCTTAACATTGAGTGTATTTTAGTGGTTTAGTAACCCACTTGGCTCATTTTTCATTACAGGCTAATTACAATATATAAATATGAATAATGTTATGACATTATTTAGAATTTAATTATGCATTTGTTTTTTTCTTTATTTAATTACCATTGAGAGCAAACACATTTTAAACATCTTGCAGTGTTCATGGATGCTAAAATTAAGAAGATAAGGATTCAGCAATAATAATCCCATTTTTTATTAATTACTGGCCAAGATGAAGTTGTCCTTTTGGGGACTAAATTAGTTCCTTCTTGGTCTGAGATACAGGAAAAATCTTTGAAAGAGTTTGAACCAAACTAAATACAAATATCTTGCTTGGAAACAATTGAAGACATTTGAAAGGCACAGAAACATAAAAACCAATTGGACTTTAAGAGATAAAACTTTCTATTTGTTCAGTTCAGGCTAAGGAAAAGTCTCCTAGGAATTTACAAAATAAAAGGGAAAAAAACATTTTCTTCACAAAAAGTATGCATAAAATATAATTTAAAAAAAAAAAAAAAAAAAGAAATGCAATTAGAAGTTCCCTGAGTCTATCTATGGTTTATCTGAAGGTTCAAAATTTGTCTGCTTCTTTGATATTCATGAACATAATAAATACATAACAGAGTCTGTAGATGCCTCAAAGACACACATTACTTCTGAAGTACAATAAAGGGATCATGCAGCAGGTGCAAGCTGACTGCAGCGCTCTGGGCTGACTTAAACAGGTGATTTCAGCTGGCCACTGTTACATTGCCAGTACCCTCAACTCAAATCAATCAGATTTGTCCCACTGTTTCTTAGAAGGAAGCCTTTGTACCTTTGCCATTTGCTTTTGTTTTGTTTTGTTTTTCAGTATGAGATGGAAATAAAAAGTCAATGCTGTTAATTATGACTGTTGTGGTTAACATGAACAAAATCTGTGCTATCCAGACATGTTTTCCAAAGAAAACAACTGAAATGGCTTCCCCTGTCCTTCTGATGCTTTTATTCTAAAGTAGATCCAAATCCCAAGACTGTGACTTACAAGCTGTAAAATCAAATCAAATAGATTGAACTTTTTTAGGACTTAGTCCTCAGTCTTATTGTTAATTACCATTGAATTGACTCCCAATTCATGGGGACACGCTGTAGAACAAAATGAACCATAACTAAAGGAAGAAGTATCATCCCCAGGACGGGTTATGGATCAGACTGTTGGAATCTGTAGGGTTTTCATTGAGTGATTGCTGAAATTAAGAAGATAAGGATTCAGCGACAATAATCCCATTTTCTATTAATTACCGGCCAAGATGAAGTTGTCCTATTGGGGACTAAATTAGTTCCTCCTTGGTCTCAGACTCAGGATTTTTGGATGTAGATAGCCAGGCCTTTATTCCTAGCACATCTTAGTAAGAAAGTTCTAGTAAAACTTCTTCAGGAT
>NW_006408583.1:1125357-1131140 GCF_000296735.1 Chrysochloris asiatica
TAACCATGGCAATGAAACAATATACAATAGGATGAATGTAAAGCTAATGTTCTCCCATGCAAACGATCACATAATTCACAATAAAACATTTTTTAAAAATTGCTCCCACATTATCAGCCTCATAGTAGGCTCAGCAGAGCTTTCATACTAAGATGCATTAGGAAGAAAGTCATAGCCATCTACTTAAAAGGCAACACTCAAATGATTATAAATCCATTATTTATTTGTTGGTTGGTATGGTTAGGTGCTGTGAAGTCAGTTCTGACTTATAGTGACTCTATGCACAACAGAACCTTTATAAAATCATTATTTGTTTGCTGTTGTTGTTGCTGTTGAGTTGGTTCTGACTCATAGCATCCAATGCACAACAGAACGAATACTGACTGGCCTGGCACTATCCTCACAATTGTTGTTACACTGGAGACAATCGCTGTTATAACTATATTAATCCATATCCATACAGGATTTTTCACTTTACCAATTACGATGTCCTTCTCTAGGGACTGTCCCTCTGATAACATGTTTAAAGTATGAGAGACAATGTCTAGCCATCCTGACGATTAAGGAGCATTCTGACTGCACGTCCTCCAACATAGATTTGTTTGTTCTCCTGGCAGACAATTTTAGTACTTTCAATATTCTCCTCCAATACCACAATTCAAATGTATTGATTCTTCCATGATCTGCCCTATTCACTGTACAAGTCTCATATGCATAGGAGGCATTTGAAAATACTGTGGATTGATTCAGGCGCAACTTAGTCCTCACACTTAACATCCTTGCTCTTAAACACTTTACTGAGGTTTGTGGGAGCAGATTTGCATAATGTAACATGTCATTTGAGTTCTTGACTGCTGTTTCCATGAATACTGGTTGTGGATCCAAGCAAAATGAAGCTTTGGCTACTTGAATCTTTTCTTCATTTATCATCATCTTATTTATTGGTCCAATGGTAAGGAAATTTATTTTCTTCACAATGACATGCAATCCATACAGAAACAAGGCTGTAGTCCTTGACCTTCCTCAGTATTTCAAGTCCTCTTTGCCTTTAGCAAGCAACATTGAAACAACAGTGCTGATATTTTCATGCCTCACTATCATCTGCATATCACAGATTGTTAATGAGGCTTCCTCCAATGCTAATGCCACGTTCATCTGCATATAACCAATCTTCTTGGATTATTTGCTCAGCACACAAACTTAACGCATATACTGAAAGCACACAGCCCTGATATATATGCACCTTTCCTAGTTTTAAACTATTCAGAACCTTGTTCTGTTCTAACAACTACATCTTGAGCACAATTAAATGTTCTGGAATAACAACTTTCACCAATGTAATTTATAGTTTATCATGTTAGACAATCAAAAAACTTTGCATAGCCAATAAAGCATAAGTAAAATATTTCTGAAAAGGACTAATATTGGCCATTTTGATTAGATAATCATATGGTTTTCTATAATTAGAATGACAAATTGAAGAGGAATGGCATTGCGTTCATTGAGAGAAAGCACATTTCCATACCTATCTTGAAGTAGACTGTGATATTATAACATGAGTCTACAAGGAAGATCCATTAATACCACTATTATTCAAATCTATGCTGGTGTGGTACTGTGGGCTAATGTGCCAGACTGCAAAGTAGGTTTGAACCATAAGGTCGGTGGTTAAATCTCACCAGCTCCTTGGAAACCCTATACAGGCTTGCTGTGGGTCAAAACCACATCAACCACTAAAGTCAGTGATGAGGAAATAGAATTCTACCAATTTCATCAGTCTGACAAGATCAAAGATGCAATCAAAATGCACTGATAATTACTGGTGATTGGAACTCAAAAGTTGGAAACAAAGACTCAATAGTTAGAATATAAAGCACTGATGATAGAAATGATACTGGAGATCACATGAGACAATCTTGCAAGACCAATGACTTATTCATTGCAAATCCATCTTTCAAACATAAGAGACAACTATACACATTTGTTGTTGTTAGGTGCCATTGAGTCAGTACTGATTCATAGCGACTCTATGCACAACAAAACAACCCTCTAATCACTGCCTGGTCCTGGGCCAACCTCACAATCGTTGCTGCCTTGGAGCCCATTAAGGCTGCCACTGTGCCAATCCATCTCATTAGAGGTCTTCTTCTTTTTCTCTGACATTCCTCCTAACCAAACATGATAGCCTTCTCCAGTGACTGGTCCATCCTGACAATATGTCCAAAGTATGAGAGACTAAGTCTGGTCATCCTGGCTTCCAAGGAGTACTTTGGCTGTATTTCTTCCAACACAGTGTATGGTACTTTCAGTATTCTTTTGGCAGTGCACGGTACTTTCCATACTCTCCACCAATACCATAATGCAAGTGCATCTTTCTCCTACAGTCTTCTTTATTCACTGTCCAACTTTGCATGCATATGACACCTTTGCTCTTCAACACTTTAAAAACATCTTCTGCAGCAAATTTGCCTAATGTAATACGTCATTTGATTTCTTCACTGCTGCTTCCATGAGTTTTGATCTGAGCAAAATGAAATATTTGACAATTTCAATCTTTCCTCCATTGATAAGAATGTTGTTTATTAACCTAGTGGTGAGGATTTTTGTTTTCTTTACATTGAGATGCAATCCATACTGAAGGCTGTGTGCTCTGCATACAGGTTAAATAAGTATGGTGAAGTAATACAACCTTGTCACACACCTTTCCTAATTTTATACCATTCAGTGTTCTCTTGTTCTGTTTTAACAACTGCCTCTTGGTCTATGTACAGGATCCTCATGAGTACACTAAATGAAACACACAGAAATCAAATTAACTACATCTGTGGGTATAGACAGTAGAAAACCTCAATGTAACTAGCCAAAAACAAAGCCTGCCGCAGACCGTGGAACAAACCATCAATCGCTCATATGCAAGTTCAGGCTGAAGCTTAAGAAAATGAAAACAGGTCCACAAGAGACAAAATATGATCTTGAACATATCCCACCTGAATTTAGAGATCATCTTAAGAACAGATTTGATTCATTAGACACAAATGACCCAAGACCAGAAGAGTTGTGGGATGACATCAAAAACACCATACAAGAAGAAAGCAGAAGAGCATTAAAAAGACAAGAAAGAAAGAAAAGACCAAAACTGGTATCAGAAGACATTCTGAAACTTGCTATCCAGTGTAGGTATGCTAAAGCAAAATGGAATAAATGAGGAGGTTAAATAACTGAATAGAAAATTTCAAAGGGAAATTTAAGAAGACAAAGTCAAGTATTAAAATGTAATGTGCAAAAACCTGGAGTTAGAAAACTAAAAGAGAAGAACATGATCAACATTTCTCAGCTCAATGAACTGAAGAAAAATTCAAGCCACACCTTGAAATACTGAAGGATTTTCTAGGCAAAATATTGAATGATGCAGAAAGCACCAAAAGAAGATGAAAGGAATACAGAGATTCAATGTACCAAAAATAAATGGTCAATGTTCAACCATTTCAAGATATAGTATATGATCAAGAACTTTAGTATCCTGAGGGAAGATACATCCAAAACGCACTGATGGATATTGATGCAATACAAATTGAATCATTCTACAACCTGATACAGCACTGGAAGCACAGAAAGATGGCTACCTGGCCAACTGTTTGGAAGAGATCCATATTTGTTCCCATTCAAAAGAGAGGGGACCCAATGGAATGTGGAAATCATCAAACAATATCAATAATGATACATGCAAGCAAATTGTTTATGAAAGGAACTAAAAATTGACAGCAACAGTATAATAACAAGGAACTGCCATAGGTCAAGCTGGATTCAGACTAGGAAGTGGAATAAGTGATATTATCATTGCTTATATCAGCTGGATCTTGGATGAAGTTCAATGACTACCAGAAAGTTGCTTACTTGTGTTTCATTGACTATTCAAAGGCTTTTGGTTATGTGGATCATGACATTGCAAAGAATGGGTATTCCAGAATATTTCATTATGTTCATGAGGAACCTACACATAGACCAAGAAACCGTCGTTAGAGAAGAACAAAGGGATAATGAATGGTTTAAAATCAGGAAAGGTGTGTTTAACACTCACTATTCAATATGCTATACTTATTCAAACAGTATACTGAACAAATAAATTAAGGAGCTTATTTGTAAGGATTATGTTCAGAAGAGTATGGCATTAGGATTGAAGGAATACTCCTTAACAGCTAGTGATAGGCAGATGATACAACCTTGCCTGCTGATAAGGACTTAAAATATTTACTAATGAAGATCAAAGATCACAACCATCTGTACTGGTTGCATCTCAGTGTAAGATAAGCAAAAATCTTCAAAACTGAACCAATAAATAACACCATGACAAATAGAAAAATGATTGAATTTGTCAAAAACATGATTTTGCTTGGGTCTACTATCAAGAAATGAAAAGACATATTGCATTAGGGATATCTGATACACAAGACCTCTTAAAAGTGTTCAAGAGCAAACATGTCAGTCTGAGGATTAAAATTTGCCTGACCCAACCCATAGTGTTTCAATACCTCATTGAATGTGAGTGCGGAACAATAAATAAGGAAGACTGTGGACAATTGATACATTTGAGTGATAGTGTTGTAAAAGTATATTGAAAACACCATGGACACCAGAAGAACACACAAATCTGTGTTGGAAAAAGTACAGTCAGAATGCCCCTTAGAAGTCAGGATGGTGAGAGTTTGTCGCTCATACTTTGGGCATCTTATCAGGAAGGACCATTCCTGGAGAAGGACATCATACTTGTTTACATGGAGTGTAAGCAAAAAAGTGGAAGACCCTAAAAGGTTGGATTGTCACAGTGGCAGCAGCTATGGGCTCAAGCATAACAACTGTGAGGATGGCGGCAGTGACCCTGTGAGTAAGAAGCAAGTACACAACACTAACAACAACAACATTGCTTAGAATATTGAATTTTATGCAATGTATTTCATTTCTGAAAACTTCCAATTTTCTTAGATTCATACGTGGTACATCCCATGTTCTAATTATTAATGGATGTTTGCAACTGTTTCTCATTTTGAGTTGTGCCCCACCAGTAATGAAGGTCCCAAAAGCTTTAATCCATTCACAGCATTATAGTCAACTCTACTTGGAGGAGACAGCTCTTCATCTGTCTTATTTTGTGTACTTTCCAACCTGAGGGACTTATTTTCTAACACTATATCTGACAATGCCCTGTTGCTATTCCTAATGTTCTCATCTCCTGGTACTACATCTGACAATGTTCTGCTGCTCTTCATAAGATTTCAAGTGACTAAACATTCAGTAGTTGTTCACCTCTCCTAGTCTTAGTCTGAAAGCACCCTGAAACCTGTCCACCATGCCTGAACCTACTGGTATTTAAAATACTGATAACATAGCTTCCAACATCACGGGAACAAGCAATCCACCACATATGATGAACTGATAGATTAGAGATGTGTTTGTTTGTACATTTAATTAAATAATATGATCAGATTTTCAATCACTTTAAAATTACAGTTGTCCATTTATTTCTATCAGTGAGTTTGATGAGGTTTTTCCAGCAATCTAGACTACTTCTTTCTCCTTTTTTTTCTTCCAATTAACTTCAGTTTTAACACTGAACATCTCATTAATGTCATTATCATTAGCTAGATGAGTGGTACTGAAGAAATTAAACACAACTCCAGTAAGTTACCAAAATGCAATTAGCCGGTGTGGTATGGTGAATTATATAATGTCTCTCTCTTCTAGCCATAGTCTGTAACTCCCACCAAACAACATTTCTACCCTTCTGG
>NW_006408583.1:1131984-1162117 GCF_000296735.1 Chrysochloris asiatica
TTAAAACAATTCTTGTGGAAGAACAATTGGCTTCTGAAAATGCTAAGCACATAGACCAGGAGTCAGCAAATTTTTTCAGTAAAGGACTTGGTAGTAAATACATATTTTAGGCATTGCAGGCCATATTGTCTCTGTTGCAACTACTCAATTCTAAAATACAGTCACAGATAATATATTAATAGATGGAAGCATTTCAATGTAACATTTTTTACAAAAACAAGCATCGCAATGGAATTGACCTATGGTAAATGGTTTGCGCATTCCTGACTTAGACCAGCACTCCTACTGAAGTGTTGAAGATAAATCTTCATAAAAACACCAAAGAGTTAAGAGTGAGTAATAACCAGGTAGAAATCAGAAGGCATTAGAGCTGAGCACAGCTTAAACCCTGGAAATTTTACAGATTGACTGAAGGCAGCTGAAAGCTTTAGTGGGCATATTGTACCTACTAGAATATTGTACCTACCAAGACTAGAGAACTAGTTGAAACATCATCTCTCCATGTTCTGGCATAGAGAGTTATACACGGAGAGCGAGATATTTGATATACCAGAAAGCAAAGTTGTTATCATCTGCCTATCACAGGGTGTTAGTGAGTCTTCCTCCAATGCTAATGGCATGTTCTTCTTCATATAATCAAGCATCATATATTACTTGCTCAGAATTTAGATTGACTAAGTGTGGTGAAAGAATACAACCCTGGCATACACATTTCCAGATTTAAAATCATTCAGTATCCCCTTGCTCTGTTCAAAAGACTGCGTCTTCATCTGTGTACAAAACTGTTGATATTACCTATGGGGTTTACATTTGGGTGACCAGTGTTGGATGATAACAACAGTTTGGTATTATCAACTAACCTAATCATATGCTGATACTTTAAATGTATCCTACAACATCGCTCACCCAACTGTGAATCCTCTATCAAGAGCATCAACATCAAGCAAGTACAGGTTAGAATGCAAATCCCTAGCCCAGACTTCTTGGAATAGAAACTCTAAAATTGGGTCCCAGAAACTGGGTTTTGGCAAGTTCATCTGATTATGCGCTGCTTGCTAAAGTTTGAGAAACACTGTCACAGAGAAAGAGAAATTATGTGGTGTTAGTGTACGTAAACAATTATGTTCCTAACAACATAACAACAAAGAAAAAATCTGGGGGCAATGAAAATCAACAATATGGGAACAATAAAAAGGTCTTTTATTTGTTTTTAACTAAATAGAATATTATACAGAAATAGAATAAGAGACTGAGACAGGGATTCTCATTCGGGTGATTTATTTATTGGTGGCGTGCTGTTAGGAAAAGGAGACTACAAGACTCAGGATGGAGGAGGAAAAAGGTGTCTGCAAGAATGAGATCTCAGAGGTCCAAGATGGAATGCTGGAGTATCTTAAATGACATAGGGGGTCCTTAGTATCACAATGCTGGCCAGTCAACGTAGAAGATGCAGAGAAACAAGAAGCATAGATTCCTGGATAGCTATTCCATTTGGCCAAGGTCAATTCTATGAACAAGTGGAGAGCTGTGAGCACTTCTTATTAAAATCTCACTGCATCTGGTAAAGGAGATGCGAGGCAGAGTGGGGAACCAGTAACATCCAGTACAGATGGCATAGTCAGGAGATTAAACATAAAGGAAACCTAGGCAGTGGGGAGCATAAAAGACAGGATAATTGAGATGGAGAGGCTGTGGAATGAGGGATATCATTGCTGATGTCCAATGGATCTTGGTTGAAAGCAGAGCCAGAAAGATGTTTACCTGTGCTTTCCAGTGTGTGAACCATGACAAGCTATGGACAACATTATGAACTATGAGTATTCCAGAACACTTAATTGTGCTCATGAGGAATCTGTACCTGGACCAAGAGGCAGTTGTTCAAACAGAACATGGGAACTCTGAATGTTTTAAAATTAAGAAAAGTGTGCAACAAGATTGTGTTCTTTCACCATACTTATTCAACCTGTATGCTGAGCAAATAATCTGAGAAGCTGGGTTATATGAAGAAAAACATGGCATCAGGATTGGAGGAAGACTTATTAACAACCTACGATATGCAGATGATACAACCTTGCTTGCTGAAAGTGAAGAGGACTTAAAACATTTACTGATGAAGATCAAAGAGCACAGCCTTCACTATGGATTATATCTCAATGTCAAGAAAACAAAAATCCTCACCACTGGACCAATAAACTACATTCTTATCAATGGAGAAAGATTGAAGTTGTCAAGGACTTCATTCTTCTTGGATCAACTATCAACACTCATGGAAGCAGCAGTCAAGAGATCAAATGATGTATTGCAAGCAAATTTGCTGCACAAGACCTTTTTAAAGTGTTGAAGAGCAAAGTTGTCATCTTGAGGACTTAGGTGCGCCTGACCCAAGCCATGGTATTTTCAATAACCTGTATGCATGTGAAAGCTGGACAGTGAATAAGGAAGACTGTAGAAGAATTGATGCTTTTGAGTTACAGTGTTGGAGGAGAATATTGAAAGTGTCATGGGCTGCCAAAAGAACCAATAAATCCATTTTGGAAGAAGTGCAGCCAGAATGCTCCTTAGAGGCCAAGATGACCAAACTTCATCTCTCATACTTTGGACATATTGTAAGGAGGAAGCAGTCTCTGGAGAAGGATATCATGCTTGGTAAGGTGGAGGGTCAGAGAAAAAGAGGAAGACCCCCAACAAGATGGATTGGCCAAGTGGCGGCATCGATGGACTCAAGCGTGGCAACAATAGTGAGGTTGGCTCAGGGTTGGGCAGTGTTTTGTTCTGCTGTGCATAAGGTCACTATGGTTCAGTACCAACTCGATTGCACCTAACAACAACAAATGCAGAAAATGTCTTGGATTCTGGTATTTTTTACAAGATTATTTATTCTGTGCACTTTCATGTGTGTCTATTATTATGTTATTAATAGTGGTGGTGATGTGCCATGGACTCATGGCAACCATGTGCAGGCTTTCTGAGGCTGCTAATCTTTACAGGAGCAGAAAGCCTCATCTTTCTCCTGTGGAACACCTGGTAGTTTTGAACTGTTGACCTTGAGGTTAGCAGCCTGATTCGTAACCACTACGCTACCAAAATTCCTTATGTTCATAATAAAGTATATTAATTCTGCACTATATAAAATATGTAATGTTTTTGTTTTTTAAATATGGTAAAGTATAAAATTCTGGCCGGACAGAAATGCAAGTTCTAAACTAAGGAAATTTGGGGAGTATTTGAGGATTGTTGGCATTATATTGTGGTCCATCTTATAAATTTTTCTATTCTGTCATCGTCATTAATACATTTGGGTCTTGCCCAGACAAAAATTCAGAAAATATTGCCAAGGTAACTATTACAAATCCAAACAAAGTGGAATCCACATCCCTGAGGATCGACATAGAGAGTGGGGATGGGCTAGGAGGGGGAGAAAAACCTCAAAGTGTAAATAAGTTCACTAAAAAACAAAAGGTCATTCATGACCATGTAAATTCTGAGCAAGAACAGAAGGAATGAAACTGTTGGCAGTAACCAAAAAGGTTTTCGAGAGTAGGTGATTCTTTGCATTCTAATGATCCTAATTCTATAACCATAAAAGCGGGAGAAAGAAATGAAGAATAGACTAAACAAAACTAAGCTTTCAGCTGGAAGATTTTCACCAAACAAAATTTAAATCACAAATCCCAGTCTTCATATTAAAAATGAAAAATATCAGACAGCATCCAGAGTAAACTGCCGCTTGGGTCATTTAATATTGAAATTCTTAGTAGTTTCCTACAATTTCTCACACTGTTTTTCTAACAGCAAGATGGAATCCTATGAGACAGGTTCTAATGTGATGACCAGCTATAATCCACATATTCCCTTAAAAATTCCAAAGAGTTACCATCAGTTACAGGCAATCATATTTTCTCAGTGACTTTCATAAACCACAATTTTTCTGTAACCACAGAGAAGAAATTCAAAAGGAAAAATACAATGAATATCAAAGGAAATGAATATATGTGCAGGAAATGATTAAGGTGTTTGACTTCTTTATAATTTTTTCAACTGGATCATGAAATCAATATGAGTAGGTAAAATGTATAGGGACAACTTGGTATTCTAGGGAAAAAGAAAACTATTTACAGTGTCAGAAGTAATGAGCTCTCATAGAGCAACTGTTTCAGAAACTTAACAGCTGATCCAAGGTAGACATGTCACTCCTTCAGGTCTCAGTGTTCTCATCTGTTAGAGGCACTGGGAAATGAATGAATAATGAATCTCTCTCATGAGATTACTATCAAATGAGATAGTGGACATGAAAGCGTTTTGCAAATTATTGTATTCTATGAAAATCAAAGACACTTTGTCAGACCTATTGGATCCACCTTAAGGTTATTCACATTTTAAAAGGAGGTGTTTATATATATATTCAAGACTTTTACATCATATTTCAGAACATTTTAAATAAGGGTTACTGAAGGGAAATGGAAGTTGTGATGATAAACCAAAAATTAAAAGCTTATATCTGGAAGCAGCTTTTCACCTACAATTTTGAAAGCATGGGAGAAATGGTTTTTTCCTGGGAATGTTTTATGAACTTATTCCAAGTCACAGACCAAGACACAGCATTATGGGAAATTATAACTCCTCCAGGTAAAAACTTTCTCCTTCTCCTCTAAGTGGATCATGAATCAGTTTCAGTCTGTAGGGTTCTACTCCATTGGTCCCAGAACATCCAGTTGCTTCCTGAATCTGCCAAACCATCGAGCACAGCTGATAATTCCCTTTAAGCCAATTCTTTATGCCAAAAAGCAGTGGGCTAGAACCTTTCCCCCAAATCTGGAGCTCAATGGTGTGTTGACTTCATTGTTCTTAAGAAAAATAATTCAAACTCTACAGTATTTTTGCAGCATTCAGTAAAGATGCATATCTGAGTTTTTTATTATGTTTTAGTTTTGTTTTATTTTTAAGTGAACATATAACATATTGTTTGGATTCTGATGTTGACATTTGTTTTGTGCCTTTTTAATACCCTTCAGTTATATATTTGCAAAAAATTCTTTTATATTATTTGAAAACGATATAAGGAAGTGATAATGGTAAGGATTTAATTAGGGACAAAATGCTAAACTATGCATTGAGCTAGCCATTCATTATATACCCAGGCTGCTAACTGAAGTATTATTGGAACTTTGGAAGAAAGGCTCTGGGGGGTAAGCACTAGTCAAAATTATTAGACTTGTAACATGCAAATCAAAAGTGCTCAGTATATATTCAATGAAGGAGTAGATACAATGGAATTTCAAATAATAAAGGAATACAAATGTGATATGTTTTTGTTTTTAACTGCCATTGAGTCAGGTCCAACTCACAGCGACCCTGTACAGGGTTTCTGAGGAGCAGCTGGTGAACCTGAACCGCAGAACTTGTGGTTCAAACCAACTTTGCAGTCCAGTGCATTAATCCATAGCAGTAAGCCAGGGTAGATAGAATAAAATGTTTATTATACCAAAGAGAGTAAGGGTTTTAGATACCCAAGTGGGATGTGAATCCCTAAGAAATATGGGAACTTACTCTCTAGTTAGTTAAGGATAAATATTAGGGTGCCAACATGGATTAGCTAACTTTTTATTTGGTTTATATACAGTGAATGGAGTCTTTGTGCAACACTGTAGGATAAACACTTGACTAAGAGGAACATTGGCCATTGGAATCCAACAGCAGCACCTAGAAAACGATTACTAAGTCACTAGAAATCAGAACCAACTCAAGGGCACTTAATAACAACACACTGATTACTACTGTCTTGCTGTGGTACTACAGGGTAATGCACTGGACTGCAAGGTCAGTGTAAACTGCAAGGTGCGCCGTTAAAACCCACCAACCACTCCTCAGAAACCTTATACAGGGTTCCTATGTGTTGGAACCACCTCAATGGCACATAACAACTACAATAACTATAGCCTCTATTTCCTTTTGATGTTATTCTTTGTTGGTTTGTTTGATGGACACAAAACCACTCAGGAATATATAATCATTGAAACAACCCAAGGGTGCATTCTGCAAACCTGCCTACTGGCCAGCAGTACACAACCTTCTCTTTCTATGAGTCTAGAGTCCTCGCCTGTTCTATCTCTCAATGGAATCATCTTTGCCTCCATCTCTGGTGTCGTTCTGGATTTTCTGGATAGGTTTCCACATTCCACTGATGCTCTTCTCACTTGATGGTCCTAGTGTTCTCTATTCCTAGAATGTAATATTAACTACTCCCCTATTTATGTTACAAAACTTCTACCTGTAGAGTTGTGACAATCACAATTAGTCACGATAACAATTACACAATATTGGATCATAAGAATATTATCCTCATCTCCTTTCACCAGTCTGTCTGGACAAGATGAAAACTATTCAGTAAGGATTCTGTCTTCCTCTACACTCAGTGAAACTAAATTCATTCTTGAAAACTTGTAAGCCAGCCACTTTGTGCCTTTATAATGCCCCCCCCCCCCCATTTTAGGTAGTCAATGTCTAAGTTACCCGTTCCTATCAACCCTGTGTACAGAGGGGAATATTTGATCATTGATGTGTAGACTCCTTCCCTCTTGATTGGTAATTTGAGTTACTAGATCTATCTATAGATATAGTATAGGTCAAGTTCATTAAATTCAAATTGTAGCAATTTACACTTGTTTCCTTTATCAAATTTATTCATCTTCCTCTATTCAACTCAGATCATCAAGTCATCTAAGCTAGGTCAAATGAGTAATATCTACAAGTTTGGGCATTCTTGTGCATCTCCCTCACTTCATATCATCTGGACACTTCACTCTTGGCTCTATCCCTCTGTGGCTAGGTCCTGTCCATGGTCTTAAGAGTCCTCAGGTCTCAACACTCTTCGGACCAACCAGCACTTCCTCTTCTCTCTCTCACCCCCAGGTTGACAGGTGTCTATGGAACATGGTCAAACACATCCCATATCTTCATTGCTGCTTTTCCCCCTCATCCACTAACCACTAGACCAACATAGTTGCCAGCAAGCTTACATGCCTGCTTGTGTGTTCCCTTTGAGTTTCAATATTGAAGGGTGATTTGTCCTGAAGGAACTTGATTACTTGCCTTGATGGCTACCTAGTGAACAACTTGCTTGTTTCCTAGTAGCCAATCTGACTGCTCTTTTTGTTTTCGATTTTTCCTGCTGGTCTTTCTTTCAAGAAGTATCTTCTGTTCCTCAAGCTGCTCCAGGCTGCTCCAAGTGGGAATGTCCTACCTCAGAAGGCTCTGTATGGGGCTCAGATTTCCACCTAAAGACCTATACACTACAAAGGCTCCACAAGAAGCCTATTTCTCTGGGCAAGTTCTAGAAGCCCTTTTAGATATTCCAATCAATTTTAGGCTGAAGACGGGCTTACAAGTTTTCTGTAATCACATTTCCCAGTATTCCTTTCTACCCCACTAAAGTGTCTATTTTACTACAGTAGACAAGGGAAACCCACATTCATAAGACAGTCAAGCATCTTAACATTATTACCCTTCTTTTACAAATTCAGACTATGCCTTGATCCCTGTATCACAGAGCCCTGTTGTTCCAAGATTGAGCATACATGACTACTTACCTCCGTCCCATTTAGCCCATGCAAACATGCCAAAGTGTTCCCCTATCTACCTTGTTCTTCCATCATATTTCCCCTTCTTGTGTACTGTCCTCCCCAACACTATGATGTGTCTATCCCCTAACCTGTACTCTACCATCCCCTCCTTTTTACCCATGATAGCCAAAAAAGATTTTTTTTTCCTTTCTTTTAGTATGGGTATATTTTCTTAAAATTTGTATTTTTAATGTTTCCATGTTCTTCATGGAGTTTCATTTTCTTGCTATATTGTGAAATATTAATTTTCTTTGAGGTTACCCTATATTCTATTAACTTCTTCCTCCATTTAAAACAGTCTATTTATCCTGAAAACTACCTGAACTCTTCATCATCTGGATCTCTGTTCCTATATTTATACTTTCTTTCACATTGTAATTGTTTTAATCCTAGACTGACCTCCCATATCCTAGGAATTCATTCTTGTAGTTATGTTCTGTTCTGTACTTTTCCATCTGTCAACTGAGTTCCAGGTGGTGTTGCCACATATGTCAATATCTCGTTGTTGTCTGTTCTTGTTGGTTCTCAATCCAAAGAATTCTCTTTAGGATGTTTTGAAGCACTGGGTTGACTTTGACAAGATCCCTTAGCTTCTGTTTATCTGGGAATGTTTTTATTACACTGTCATATTTTAATGACAGCCTTGCTGAGTAGACGATTCTTGGTTGACAGATTTTTCTTTTAGGGTTTTATATATATCTCCCAATTGCCTTTTTGTCCACATGGTTTCTGATGAAAGATCAGAGCTTAATCTTATTTTCTTGCCTTTGTAAGTAACATTTCTCTTTTCCTTACTACTTTCAGGATTTTCTCCTTATCTTTGATTTTGGAGAGCTTGATTATGGTATATCATGGTGATTTTCTTTTTGGTTTTATCCTTCCTGAGGTTCATTGTGCTTCTTAAATGCTTATCTTTTCATTTTTCAGGATGCTAGGGAAATGTTCTTCCACCAGCTCTTCAGCTATCTCCTCTGTGGTCTTGTGTAATTCTTCCTGTTCCAGAATTCCAATAATTTTCAAATTTTTGCTCTTCATGTTGTCCCACATGAATCTTAGACTTTCTTCTATTATTTTATCCTTTTTTTAAGTGAGAGTATTGAGAGATTTGTCTTCCAACTCACTGGTGCTGGCTTCCATCTCTTCAATTCTACTCCTTTGCTGATTTTTTTATTAATCCTTTGGACCTCTTTTTACAAGCTTTTAATTGTTTCCAGTGCTATTTCTGTGTTATCTGATTGTTCCTGTAGTGCTTTCCTGACTAATATTTTTCTGAACCCCTATGTGTAGTATTTGGATGCACCTTCTGAATGCTCCTGAATTCCTTCTCAGGAAGTTCCAAAGCCTGCCCTCCTTCCAATGGGAAGTCTAGGTCTAACTGCAGCTTATTTGTTCCAGTTAGTCTATCTTATTTCTGAACATATGCTGAAATTTTCAACTGTCTCTGGGCATCTTCACTAATTAAATGTGTTTTCAATAATTAGATGAATGCATGTTGATGTATGATTAAGCTTTCTGACTACCTCCAGGTGGATGTGATCAGGAGATGGGCTTCCCTTTTCGCTTTTCTTATTACTCAGGTGTTGGCTGTCTATCTGGTGTATTGCAGCTGGTATTGGCTCTTTCCTGGACGGTGGGATTTTATAGGGTGTGATTGTAGCTTGTCTATATGACCACAACTGCTGTCTCTTCTTGGGTAATGCAGGGAGAGAAAGAGCCCCACCCACCAAGGTAAAAGGTTAACCAAAAAAAAAACAAAACCACAGCAGTAAAAAAAAAAAAAAACATATTGGATACTACAGTCTATAATCAGACACACACACACAAAAAAAAAAAAAATTGCAAAATATGAGTATGATTTTAATGGCCCTCACTCAGCTGGGTGGAGTCATTCTGGGAGACCATTTCTTAGATTCTGTGTGCTATGGTCTTTGCTGAGCAGATCTGTACACATGTGTAGTAGAACCCTCCAGGGTTGGAGGTGGGACACCCACTCACTTAGGTATCCCCTCTTGTCATCAGAGTGGAGGTGCACAGACAGTGAGAAACCAATGAACAAGAAAACATGTTCACACTTTTATCTCTGACAATTGGTCAGACCTCAGCAGTGGGAGAACTCCTCTGAACCTGTTACTGCTCTGTCCTGCCCAAGATGGCCGATCTGGTACTCACTGGCAGCCACAGATCAGAAAACACCACTTTTTTTTTTTTGCTTCTGCTACAAATTTTACTAGCAGTAAGCCTTCAATCCTTCTAACTATTCATTTATATATAGTTCAGAGTTCTGGGACTGTCCCCTGAACCTGCTTCGTCTGGTATTCTGTTATTACCGTCAGAGAGCTGTACCGTGCTTCTCCCTAATTCTCCATCAGGCCCCGTCCTTCTATTTCCTTTTGAAATGGATATTTGAACATTAAGGTAAGACATTTCAAATTTTTTATAAACCTTGATTACACTTAGCTTTATGGAGTATACACCACATTGTTTTTATTAGTTTCTTAAAACACCAGAGAAGTTTGTGAGAGAATCACATCACATACAAACTCATTTTGGATTCAATAGCATACATTTTTTGAGATAAGAGTTCTGGAAAGCTCAGACAGAATCATCTCAATTGACATTCAAAAACTAACCTGAGAAACAGCATTGTTTTTTCAAATAACACAAGGTTGATTAAAGGAGATCTACAGATTTGAATTTAGAAAACCATGAAAAACCTGGGCTTCCCTGCAGAAAATAATAATAATAATAATTTTTGTTATGCATCTTTTTATGTCAGATAATTGCAAGATTTAGTGTGTCCAAATTATATTTTATATATTCCCATGTATCTAGAAGGGTGAGCTAGGTCAAACTGGCCATAGTCTATTAAATAAATTACTTGGGAAAGTTAAAAAGTATATTGACATGGTTAATATCTACATAATTTTCTATTTAGTTTTCAGTGAAATACACCAAATAATGCAGTTTGTTCAGACATCAGTGATTACAAGTCTAAATAAAGTAGCTATTGACTAAATAATTTAATATTCAAATGTGCCAGTTTGACAACCAATATTAACTAAGACACTGGAGAAACCAGGCCAAGCATGTAAAAATTCTCTGGTCCTTTCTTAAATGAAATCTTTGCTTTATAACTCTGAATTATTCAACCATATGGCATAAATGAAATGATTATGACATTTTCACATTCACAATCAAGAAAACCATTATAATAGTTAATATTTATTGCACTTTTGTCCTATCTTTAGCAAGATACACAGTGCTTTGCTTTCATTATCTCATGCAATCCTCACGATAATCTTGTAAAGAAAATAATGTTCATATCTCCATATTATATACAACAAAATGAAACCGAAGATTCAATAGGTTAAATTACAAGTATTTGCCAAAGTCACTCCATCTGTCCCTGGTTTTTTTTTTTTTCAGTTTTCCTTTCTTTAGATTTTTCAATTATTTGATAAATATTTATTGACTGCTAGTGTAAGCATGATGCAGGCCATGGTATTTTAAGTAGCCTCAAATGCATGTGAAAGTTGGAGAATGAATAAGGAAGACCATAGAATTGATGCATTTGAATTATGATGCTGGAGAAAAAATTTAAAGGAACCATGAACTGCCAGAAGAACAAACAAATCTATGTTGTAAAAAGTACAATCAGAAGTCTCCTTAGAAAAGAAGAAGATCAGAATTCTATCTCATACTCCAGACATATTATCAGGAGTGACCAGCCCCTGGAGAAGGACATCACGCTTAATAAAATGAAGAGTCAGTGAAAAAGAGACTGGTGTGGCGCTGTGGATTAATGCACTGGACTGCAAAGTCAGTTTGAACTGCATGGTCACCAGTTCAAGCTCAACAGCTGCTCCTAGGAAATCCTATACAGGGTCTCTATGGGTCAGAAAGACTCAACAGCACTTAAAAACAACAACTAGATGGATTGGCACAGTGGCAGCGGCAATAGGCTTAAACAAAGCAGCAATTGCGAGGATGGCACAGGACCAAGTTATGTATTATGGGTCTGAACCAACTTGATAGCACCTAACAACAAGAGCTTCCGTTTCTCTACATTCAAATGCAGGAGTCCTGTTGTGGCACTGTGGATTAATGCGCTGGACTGCAGAGTTGGTTTGAACCACAAAGTCAGCATCTCAAGCTTACCAGCCCACCCTATACACGGTCTCTATGGGTCGGAACCGACTTCACAGCACTTAACAACTACAACATTCAAATGCAAGTTTCAAAGTCTCGTCTGAGATCCAGATTGATCTTTGATTTATTTCCTGCATTTTTAATGGCCTTTTGCTTTCATCATGCATAGTGTTCTTGTTGTCATTACACAACTCCTCTGGTCTTTTGTCTTTAGTGTCTGATGTATCAAATCTGTTCTTGAGATGATCTCTCCATTCAGGTGGTGATCTCAAAGTCATATTTTGGCCCTTGTGGAGTTGTTTTTATTTACTTCAGCTTCAGTCTGAACTTGCATATGAGCAACTGATGAACCTTTCCACAGTCAGGCCCTGGCCTTGTTTTGGCTGATGAAATTGAGCTTCTCCCTCACCTCTTCCCACAGTTATAGTTAGTTGGACTCCTGTGTATTCTGTCTAGTGAAGTCTGCATGGATCAACACTATTCATGTTGTTGAAAAATGGTTTTTGCAATGAGTAAGTCAGTTGTGGTTGTTGTTCTTGTTGTCATTGGTGGTGGTGTTGAGTCATTTCCAACCCATAGTGACCTTACATGCAACAGAATGCAACACCTCTGAGACCTGTGCTTTCCTCACAACTGTTGCTATGTTTTAGCCCATTGCTACTTGCACTCTGCCAATCCATCTCATTGGGACTCCCTCTTTTTCATTGACCTTCCACTTTACCAAGCATTATGTCCTCTTTCAGGGACTGATCCCTCCTGGTAATATGTCCAAAGTATGAGAAACAAAGCATGGTCATCTTGGCTTCTAAGGAGCATTCTGGCTGCACTTCATCTAACACATATTTGTTTGTTCTTCTGGCACTCCATGGTGTTGTTAAAATTCTTCACCAACACCATAATTCAAATGCATCCATTATTCTATGGTCTTCCTTATTCATAATCTAACTTTCACGTGCATATGAGGTCATTGAAAATACTATGGGATGGGTCAGGTACACTCTAGCCCTAAAACTGTGCAGCAGATTTTTCTATGCAATATGCCATTTGAATTGTTGGCTGCTGCTTCCATGAGTGTTGATGGTTGATCCATGAAAAATGAAGTCTTTGATAACTTCAATCTTTTCTCCATTTATCATATTATTTATTGGTATAGTAGTGAGAAATTTCATTTTCTTTATATTGAGGTGCAACTCATACTGAAGGCTATGGTCTTTGATTTTCACTAGTAAGTATTTTAAGTCATCTTCACTATCAACAAGTAAGTTTGTATCATCTGTATAATGCAGATTGTTAATGAATCTTCCTCCAATCCTGATGCCACATTCTTCTTCGTATAATTCCTGTTTTCATTTTATTTGCTCCGTATACAGGTTGAATAAGTATGGTGAAAGAGTAAAACCCTGGCACACACCTTTCCTAATTTTAAATCATTCAGTGTTCACTAGTTGTGATGGAACAATTGCCTCTTGGGTCTATGTACAGGTACCTCACGAGCACAACTAAGCATTCCAGAATACTCCTTCTCTGTCCTGTCTTCCATAGCAACCACCAGCTCTTGAAAGGAATACTGAAAAAGTTTTGTGTTTGTTTCTTTTCCTTATCCTTGGAACCTACCGTCTAATTGACAATCAGTCATACTTTTAAAATATAAGTTGGAGAATATCCCAAACCCACAGGACTCAGAGAGAAAGCCAAATGTTCACAATCACCTACATGATTCAACTTCATTACTTCTGAGCTCTTTGACTTTACCCCTACTCTAATACTATGAAGCCATCCTGACATCATTTCTGGTCTAAATCCCTTCCAACTCAAGGCCTTTGCACTTTCTCTTTTCTCTGCTGAAAACACTACCATTCCCCAAATACCTGCATGGCTTGCTCCCTCACTTCCTTTCAATTTCTATTCAAACATCATTCTTTCCTTGAAGTCATGCAAGACTACATATTTCAAACTACAGCTTTGTTCCTGACCTTCAAAGAATAAAATATTCTATATATTATCTCACTCACTTGCCATGCTTTGTTGTTCTTGTTAGGTGTTGATGAGTCAATTTTGACTCATGGCAACTCAATGTGCAACAGAATGAAACACTCCCCAGTCCCGTGCATCCTCACAACTGTAGATCTATGCTTGCTATATTTGAGTCCAGTGTGGCTGCCACTGTGTTCAAAGTATGTGAGATGAAATTGCACCATCTTCACTTTTAAGGAGCATTCTGGCTATACTTCTTCCAAGACAGATTTGTTCCTGCTTCTGGAAGTCCACGACATAAATAGACATGGAAGTGCCACCTTAAGAAGTGTGAACTAGAGGATATATCAAGAGACAATAGCTTCATCTTTGGATATTTTTATTTACTAAGGGGTCCTACGATTTTGTATCAATACTTTTTTACTTATTATTATATATGTTTATTTTGAAAATTTACTTCCAAATAAAGCATTGTTGTTGTTGTTGTTGTTAAGTATCTTTGAGTCAATGTGACTCATAGCAACCCTGTACAGGGTTTCCAAGGAGCAGCTGGTGGGTTTGAACCACTGGCTTTGCAGTCAGCAGTTCAGTGCTTATACTATGTTGTTGTTGTTATTGTTAGGTGCCATCAAGTTGGTATCAACTCATAGCGACTCTATGCACAACGGAAGGAAACACTGCCTGGTCCTGGGCCAACCTCACAATTGTTGCTACAGTTGAGTCCATTGATGCTGCCACTTGGCCAATCCATCTTGTTGGGGGTTTTCCTCTTTTTCTCTGATGCACCACCTTACCAAACATGATATCCCTCTCCAGTGACTAGTATTTCCTGACAATATGTCTAAAGGATGAGAAACAAAGTCTGGCCATCCTGACCTCCAAGGAGCACTCTGGCTGTACCTCTTCCAACACAGATCTGTTGGTTCTTTTGGCAGCCCAAGGCACTTTCAGTATTCTCCTCCAACACAATAACTCAAATGCATCAATTCTTCTATGATCTTCCTTATTCACAATCTAACTGTCACATGCATATGAGATTATTGAAAATACAATGGCTTGGGTCAGGCATACCTTAGTACTCAAGCTGACCTCTTTGCTCTTCAACACTTTAAAAAGGTCTGGTGCAGCAGATTTGCCTAATGAAATAATACATCCATTGATTTCTTGACTGTTTTTTTTATGAGTGTTGATGGTTGATCCAAGAAAAAATGAAGTCTTTGACAACTTTAATCTTTTTCTCTATTGATAAAAATCTTGTTTATTGGTCCAATGGTGAGGATTTTTGTTTCCTTTACATTGAGATGCAATCCATACTGAAGGCTATGGTCCTTGATCTTCATCAATAAGCATTGTAAGTCCTCTTCAGTTTCAGCAAGCAAGGTTGTATTATCTGCATACCACAGGTATGCCACATTTTTCTTCATATAACCCAGCTTCTCGTATTTGCTCAGCATACAGGTTGAATAAGTATGGTGAAAGAATACAACCCTGCCACACACCTTTCCTAATTTTAAACCATTCGTTGCTCACATGTTGTGTTCAAACAACTGCCTCCTTGTCTATGCACAGGTTGTTTATGTTATGAATATTGCTTTCTAAACCTAAAATTTCACATATTTTATTTTCTTGGATTAATGCTTTGGATTCACTTAGATGACTTAAAATTTCAGTAGAACCTCAATACATTGAACAAATATTTTAAAATAATATCTCAGTCCCCAGCTCTCCCCGTATGAATTCCAGAGACCTTTTAAAAAAACAAATATCAACTAAATGACACAAAAGACAAATTACACGCTGTGGTATTTGTTGAAAAGTAACTATGCATACAATGTTGTACTTTGGTGCCATTGAGTTTTTCTCAGATAAATATTAAGCCTATGTACAATGGAACACAACACTCCCTGGTCTAGCACCCTCTTCACAATCATTACTAGGTTTCAGCTCATTGTGGCAACCACTGTAGCAACCCATCTCTTCAAGGGTCTTCCTCTTTTTGACTGACCCTTGCTTTGTTGTTGTTGTTAAGTACTGTTGAGTCAGTTCTGACTCATAGCGACCCTGCATAGGGTTTCTTTGGAGAGGCTGATGAGCTTGAACCACCGACCTTGTAGTTCAAATCGACCTTGCAGTTCAGCACATTGAACAGCAATGCCACACCAGGACTCCAAGCAATATGTCGTTCTCCACGGACTTGTTCTTCTTGATAACGTGTTCAAAGCACATGAAATGAATTCTCACCATCCTCACTTCTTAGAAGTGTTCTGGCTGTATTTCATTCAAAAATTATTTATTTATTCTTCTAATAGTCCATATTATATTCAGTATTCTCTGTCAAAACCATAAATGAAATTCATCTTTTTTTATATAGTTTTCTTTATTTATTGTACAGCTTTCATATGTATATGAAGCATTTGAAAACACCATTGTATGGGTCAGGCAACTTAGTCCTCAGAGTGAGATCTTTTATTTTGCTAATACTTTAAAGAAATCCTTTGCAGCAGAGTTGCCTAATGCAATACATGGTTTTATTTCTTGACATGTGTGTTGATGGTAAATCCAAGTAAAATGAAATCCTTGACTATGTCCATCTTTGCTCCATTTATCATGATGTTGTTTATTGGTCCAGTTGTGAGGATTTTTGTTGACTTTGTGTTAAGATGTAATTCATACTGAAATCTGTAGGTTTATGATGTTCAGCAGTAAATGCGTCTAGTCCTCTTCAATTTCAGCAAGCAAGGTTGTGACATCTTTATGTTGCAGTTTCCTAATGAGACTTCTTTCAATCCTAATGTCCTATTCTTCTTTATATAAAACAACTCCTTGGATTATTTACTCAGCATACAGATTGCATGAATATGGTGAAAGGATATGACACTGATGCACACTTTTCTTGGTTTAAAACCATTCAATATCCCCCTTTTCTGTTCAAACCACTACATCTTGGTCAATATAAGTTCCACATGAACACAATTCACTGTCCTGGAATTTCCATTTTTTACAATGTTATCCATAATTTGTTATTTTTCATACAATTGAGTGCCTTTGAATAGTCAATAAAACAAAAATAAACATAATTCTGGTATTTTCTGTCATCAGCAATGATATCACTCATTCCATGTCCTCTGCTGAAATTTCTGGCAGCTCCCTGTTGATGTGCTGATGCAACCATTTGTTGTTGCTGTTTTTAAATTATTTTCAGTAACATTTTACTTGCATGTAATATTAATGATATGTTTGATAATTTTCTTGTTCCATTGGATAGTCATTTACGTTGTTGGAAAAAAAGGTATTTGCAGCAAATAAATCATTAATCTTGTAAAATTATGTGACATGATCATTGGTGTCATTTGTATCACCAAGGCCATCATTTCTAGCTACCCTCTTCTTTGTTTCTAACTTTCTAATTTCAATCACTACTAACTGCCCATGCATCTAGCTAGCAAGTTAGATCAACTTCAGACTGCAGATATTAGTAAAAATCTTCACCTTCTTTATCTTTGGCTTTACTGTCTGGTATGTAAAATTGTATAATAACCATATTGACTAGTCTTTCTTGTAGAAATATGAATATTATCCTATCACTGATAGCATCATACTTCAGGATACATCTTGAAATGTTCTTTTTGTCAATGAATGAGACCTCATTCCTCTTCAATTTGTCATTCCTGGCAAAGCAGACCACGTATGTGCCCTACTCCAAATGGGCAATACCAATCCATTTCAACTCACCAATGCCT
Organism: Chrysochloris asiatica; assembly: GCF_000296735.1. Taxonomy (NCBI): domain Eukaryota; kingdom Metazoa; phylum Chordata; class Mammalia; order Afrosoricida; family Chrysochloridae; genus Chrysochloris; species Chrysochloris asiatica. The sequence goes on from NW_006408583.1 coordinate 1,149,467, forward strand.
CAAAGAGTGATCTTTATGCATTCCATTTCACTTTTGATAGCTTCCAGTTTAATTAGATTCATAACTTGTGCATTCTAATTATGAATGCATGCTTGTAATCGTTACTTCTCATTTTGAATCATGCCAGCAAATGAAGGCCCAAATTTTTGTTCAAACATCATTCTTTCAATAAGTCTTCCAAGACCACCTATTCCGAACTAAAGCCTTATTCCTAATATTCTAAAACTAGAACTGAAAAAATTATCTCATTCACATGCCACCATCATTAGCATTATAGGTAATACTATAAAGTAGTGGTCACTTTACAAGGATTTTAAGGGTGCTTCGAGGAAGCCTTTGTGTACTTAGATATACCTCTTTTGAAGCAGAGCAGACTTTTTGCAACCAGAAATGTAACTGGTTTCAGGAGGGAGATTTCTTTGCTTTCAGCTCTCAAGGTTAAATTGTTAGAAGATTTCTTCTTTGTACCTTCTCAAAGAGGTGAAGTTGGAATACTCAACCTGAATAATTCGCATGAAAATAAAACCATTTGGGGCTTGTCATTGCTTAATGTTGAAATCCATCATTATTTTAAACAACTGGATACACTTAGTTCTTCAGTTTTACCACAAAAACTCAGGAGGCGTGTAACTATATATTCATTCTCAGCAAAACTCGTGCTGCCAAGACAAGGTACAATAACTGAGAGGTCAGAACAAAGGATGAATGTTCCCTTAGTGTTTCAGTTTTGAGATGACATGCTAGGACTTAAGAACATTTAACCTGCTCACAGAGGGTCTTCTTCACAACAGTGCATTGCATAGCTTTAGACATATGAAGATGATTTTCTGTAACTATTCTGTAGTCTTAGGAGATTTGAAAGAAACCTAACCCTTGAATGAAATGAAACAACCTGGGGCAGAAAATTAACATTGTCCTCAGCGGTGGCTTAGGCACAGGCATTTCAGGAACTACACAAAGGATACACATCGTACAACTGGAGACAAGGATATGCTGTTTTACTGATGGTTATTTCCAAGAGGGGAGTATTAGTGTGGCAATGTAGGATAATGCGTTAGACTGCAAGGTCAGTTTGAGACACAAGGTTGGCAGTTCAAACCCACCAGCTACTCCTTGGAAACCTTATACATGGCCACTATGAGTTGGAACCTACTCGACGGCACTTAACAACAACAACATTTCCAAGAAAGGAGTCCTGGTATAGCATTGTAGGATAAGCACTGGACTGCTAGGATGGTTTCGAACACAAGACCCATGGTTCAAACTCACCACTCACTCCTCATAAACAATATACAGGGTCTCTATGAGTCAGAAATGACCCAACAGCACTTAAGAGCAACAACAACAATTTCCAAGAAAGCCATTTCAAGGTCTAAGACCTCCTAGAAAATGCTGCATCATGGGGGCTTCTGCCCTTTGGTCAGAAATCAGTCTTATTAACCAGATTTTTGTCAGACCCTAGTGAGGCTCTCATACTCTGTCTCTCATACTTCGGACGGATTTTCAGGAGGGATTAGTCACTGGAGAAGGATATCATGTTTGGTAAGGTGAAGGGTCAGAGAAAAAGAACAAGAAGTATTGGCCAAGTGGCACCATCAATAGCTCAAGCGTGGCAATAATTGTGGGGTTGGCCCAGGACCAGGCAGTGTTGTGTTCTGTGGTGCATAAGATCACTATGGGTCAGAACCGACTAGATGGCACCTAACAACACCAACAACATTGAGGCTTTATATTGCTAAAATGTATTTAATTATTTTAGAAAGGAATCATTTTAATTTAGGCTCAGTGTTATGTTTGATTCATAAAAGGATGACATCTTAAAAGATCCATAGACTACATATGCATACAATTGGCTCATCTTCGATATGCCTCTCTGTTTCCAATAAAAGCAATAATTATGTTTCGTTAGCACCAGAAAAGAAATGGTTTTCTTTGACTGATCCACTCCCAGTATTAATTTAACACAGCACAACACAGATGACACACATTCTTTCATCCCCCGTTGCTGCTGCTCCTGCAGAAATGTGCTAATAGAATAACTGTTTCTCCCCCACTCAACATCAGTGTGGAGTCTACCCTGCCAAGAGTGGTGAGAAGCTGTACCCTTCTTCCCTCTAAGTATAGGAAGATGGGAGGTGGGAATCGCTTGCTTTTTGTTTTGCTCTTATAGCATGAGTCTATGTTCTTTCCCTCTCTGATTGGAGAATATGTCTTCTTATTTCATCTTCAGACTTAGGAAATTATTCTTCAACTAGACCAAAATGGTAGTAATAGTTGTGTGCCATGGAGTCAGTTCCAACTCACAGTGACAATTTATAGGTTTACCAAGACTGTAAATCTGTAAGAGAGCAGAAAGCCCCTTCTTTTTCTCACAGAATGGCTAGTAGTTTAAAACTGTTGACCTTGAGATTAGCAGCCAGACTCGTAAGTGATGCCATAATAGAAGCATGGCCAAGGGTCATTTGTGGTAGAGGGGAGGCAGGGAACCTCTAAGCCCAGAAAAATCTGAGTATTCTTTATAGAGTAAGGCATTCTTGAATTTGCTCTTGAAAAATAAGTAAAAAAATTTTATGACAGTAAAGTAGTAAAAGTACATCAGGAAAAGGAAACAACACATAAAAAGGCATGAAGGACTACCAACAAAGTATTATTAAAGTATAAGGTGTAATCCGAAGAAGTCATTTTGATGACTAAGGTGCACCTGATTCAAGACATGGTCATTTCAATTGCCTCATATCCATGCCAAATGTGGGTAATGAGAAAGGAACATAGAAGAATCAACGTGTTTGACCTGTGGTTTTGCAAAAAATATTGAATATGCTGTGGGCTGACAAAAGAACAAGCAAATCAATCTTAGAAGACATATAACCAATATTCCTCAGAAGTGAAGATGGGGAGATTTCAACTTGTTTATTTTGGATACATAATCAGGAAAGCTCAATCACTAGAAAAGGATATTCCATTAGTTGAAGCAGAGGACCAATGAAAACAAGGGAAACAGCCAGTGAGATGTTGATGTTGTTACGTACAGTCAGGTCGGTTTCAATTCATAGCAATTCTATATACAATAAAACACTGCTTGGTCCTGTACCATCCTCACAATTGTTAAATAAGAACCCATTGTTGCTGCCACTATGTCAGTCCATCTCACTGAAGGGTCTTCCTCTTTTTCAATGACCCTCCACTTGACAAAGCATTATGTCTTTCTCCGGGAACTAATCCTTCCTGGCAACATGTCCAAAACACCAGAGACAAAGTCTCACCATCTTCCCTTCTAAGGAACATTCTGACTGTACTTCTTCCAAGACAGATTTGTTTGTTCTTCTGACAGTCCATAGTATTTTCAATGTTTTTGACCAACACCAAAATCCAAATGTGCCAATTCTTCTATAGTCTTAATCATAGTCCAACATTCACATGCATGTGTAGTAAATGAAAATCCTACATTTCGGATCAGATACACCTTAGTCCTCAAACTGGTATATCTACACTTTAACATCTTTTGTAGCAGATTTGCCTAATGAACATTGTGGATCCAAGCAAAATGAACTCTTGGACAATTTCAATCTTTCTCCCTTTATCATGCTATTTATTGGTCCAGTTATAAGGATTTTTGTTTTCTTTATATTGAGTTGCAATCCATACTGAAGACTATAGTAAGTATGTTGCTGTTGTTGTTAAGTGCGTTAGAGTCAATTCTGACCCATATCAACCCCACATAGGGTTTCTGAGGAGCGGCTGGTGAGCTTGAATTGCCAATGTTGTGGTTCAGCTAGGCCTTGCAGTCCAGCGCATTAACCCACAGTTTCACACCAGGACTCCATAGTAGACTCAGTAAGAATTTCAAGTCCTTTTCACATCCAGAAAGCAAGGTTGTTAGTGAGTCTTCCTCTGATCCTGATGCTGTGTTCTTCTTCATATAATACAACTTCTCAGATTTTTTTTTGCACAACATACAGATTGAATAAGTATGTGAAAGGATATAACCCTAACACACACCTTTCCTGATTTTTAAACCATTCAGTAGCCCTTGTTCCGTTCAAACAACTGCCGCTTGGTCTACATACAGGTTCCTCATGAGCACAATTTAGCGTTCTGTAATTCCCATTCTTTGCAATGTTATCCATAGCTTGTTATGATCTATACAGTCCTTTGCATAGTTGTTGTTGTTGTTAAGTGCCATCGTGTCAACTCTGACTCATAGCAACCCTGTACAGGGTTTCTGAGGAGTGGCTGGTGAGGCTTAAACTGCTGACCTTGCAGTTCAAGTCAACCTTGAAGTCTGGCACATTAACACACAGCACCATATTAGGACTCTAACAAAGCACAAGTAGTCTTTCTCCTATTCTTTGCTTGCAACAAAGATCCATATGACATCAGAAATAATATCCCTAGTTCCAAGTCCTCTTCTGAATTTGGCTCAAATATCTGTCTGCTCTCTGTCAATGTTGTGCTGCAATTGCTTTTTAATGATCTTCAGCAAAATTTTAATTGCATGTGATATTAATGGTATTAATGTTTACCTATGCTTTATTGACTATACAAAGGCACTCAACTATGTGGATCATAACATACTATAAATAGCATAGTGAAGAATGGGTATTCCAGAACACTGAATTAATGAAATTGTTGTTGTTAAGTGTAGTTGACTCGGTTCTGACTCCTAGCAACCCTGTATAGGGTTTCTGAGGAGTAGCTGGTATGTTTGAGCCACTAACTAACCTTGTAGTTTGAATTCCAGTGCTGATCCCACAGCACCACACCAGGGATCTGAATTAATCAGACAGACTGGCTTAATAGCTACAACAAAGAACTCAAACACACTAATAATCATAAAGATAGTACAGGACCAGACATAATTTTATTCTGTTATGCATGAGGTTTCCATACACTGACACAAACATAACAGTAATTAGCAACAATAATAAATTTGTGTTGGAAGAAGTACAACCAGAATGTTCCTTAGAAGTCAAAATGGCAAGACTCCATCTCTGATACCCTACACTAAACCTGCCTCATTAAGATAATCCTCAGTAACATTACTGGACACATTGTCAGGAGGGACCACTCACTAGAGAAGGGCATCATGGAGGGACAGTGGCAAAATGGAGGGACAGTGAAATGAGATGGATTGGCACAGTGACAGCAACAATGGGCTCAAGGCGGAATAGCAATTGTGAGGATGGCAGAGGACTGGGCAGTGTTTCTATCTGTTGTACATTGGCCTGCTGTGAGTTGGAACTGATTTGATAGGATTTATCAACAACAAACAAAGCTACAACAGCTATGTGCAAGAAGCAGAAGACAAATGTAATGGATAGGGACTCTTTGGTAGATTGAATTGTGTTCCCTCAAAATATGCATAACCTTCGCTGTGTATTGGGTGTTTGTCCTCCATTTTAGTATTTGCTGTAATTATCCTCTATTGTGATGTATTATAAATACTGACCTCTCCTGGTATGGTGCTGTAGGATAAGTACTAGATCCGCCAGGTGTTTTGAATCACAAGGTCAGCAGTTCAAACTCACCAGCCACTACTCCACTACTCGGAACCAATGTACAGGGTCACTATGAGTCAGAAAAGACTCTAAGGCCCTTAACAACAACAATTTTGTTAATGAAGCAGGATGGGGTAATGTTACTGAGGATTATCTTAGTGAGGCAGGTTTAGGGTGGGATGCACCACCGTTACTCAGATCATAACCTGATCCAATGTAAAGAAAGTTTCCCTGTGGTTGGCCTAAATCACAACTTATCTTAAAAGAAATAAAAGGAGGAAGAAGTGACAGAAAGAGAGCAACCTACTAACATCAAGAAAAAAGAGCCAGGAATGGAGCACGTTCTTTGGATTCATTCTCCCTGTGTAGAGAACCTCCTGGGTCCAGGGGACAACGGATGCCAAGACACATGGAGATCTCAGAGCCTGCAGATGCTGAAGGACACAAGCATCTTTCTCCTAAACTGTGAGCCAGGAGAGATTAAAAAAAAAAGCTTCCTCTAAAGCTAGTACCCTGATTCAGACTTCTATCTTTCTAAGTTTTGAGAAAATCAACTTCTATTTTTTTTTAAGTCACCCACTTGTGATATATCTGCTCAGCAACTCTAGATAACTAAGACAGACTCCCATCATGAGCTGTAAACAATGCAAAATCAATTGGATTATGTTCTTTAAAAGTAACAACATTCAACAAATGGGGCCATGATCATATTAGCATAGTAGACTAACTACCTGAACACAAGGATTATCTCAAACAGAATGTTCAGGAAGCAGCTTCTCAGATCCCAGAGCCCAGTGTATTGGATCTCTCAAAGTTTTCAGCTACACTCAAAAGGCTGCTGAAGTGGGAACAGCCTTTGTCCTTGTCTTTCCATCTACTGTAGACAGAAAAGTACAATGATCATATAACACTCATAAGATCAAAAATAGTTCAGACTTACATATACATGTCCTTTGGTCTCACTTCAGCAGCTAGAGAAAAAAGCAATTTACAAGAAATGCCAGCAAGCATATTTTTTGAGTGGAGAGGGGTGACATTTGTGCACCAGAAAATGCCAGGGTAAATAAATTAGCACTATCTCCCCCTCTCAGCAAAATAGCACACAGTGTATATGTACTCTAAAGGGATGAAGAGTCATGAGCCTTTCATTTTACACTAGACACCATTCCAACCATTCTCTCAGTTAATAACAAAAATCATATCACATTGTTCCTTGTATCTTTATACTTCGTAAATTATTTTCACTTTAAATGCTTCATATAATCAACATAACAACCCATAAGAACATAGAGATAAAAACAGAACAAGTATCTGACATACATCAAAACTATGGTTATGCACTCAGGAAAAAGTAAAATGTAAGTAGCTCTAGAATCCAAGTCTTTTAAATTTGAGTCATGGTTCTTTCTACAACTCAGTACTATATATGTAGAAAATAACAGATGTGTGTAAATCTGTGCTTTAAAGACTAAAGTTCAGAACTCCAAGCAAAGTAGTTTTCATTTGCTTGCTGCAAGATCATCATAAAGTCTTTGCTCCTACCCTCAGCACCTGAGGAAAGTCAAACAAAGCCGGACATCTCAAAGACAAATTCACCTGACATTCCTTATGATCTCAGTACATGTTTTCTTCCAGTTCTCCCCTTTCTGCCCTATCATCTCCTCCCATAGAATTACTACTCTTTCAACCAGCTAATTATATGCTTCAAAATACCAGCACAGTAACAACCTTGGACTTCTATACTATTTTCTCTCCAAAACTAAATGCACTTTTGTAATTGCTTAAGAGGAATTGGGGGTGGGGGGGGTGGTAAGAGGGTTGTAGTGATCCTGTCTTTCCCTCTTTGCTAAATTGTTTGACTATCTGTTATTTTCCCTTTCTGACCACCTACCTTTACAAGAGGAGTCCTGGTGTGGTGCTGTGGGTTAATGCTTCAGACTGCAAAGTCGTTTGAACTGCAAGGTCAGTGATTCAAGCTTACTAGCTTCTCCTTGGAAACCCATACAGGATCGCTATGGGTGGTAGTTGACTAAATGGCACGTAACAACAACAACCTTTGCAAGAAGGTAGAAGATGAAATGCAAAAATGAAGATGGCATACAATCATCACATAATTAAAATCCCCACCACTTTATTCTATCATACATGATTTATGAGGAAAGAAGGCCCAAAGACTTGTGTATTAATTCAAAAATTGAATGAAGGCAAAGCTTTGGCCCTCTAAGCTTGCCGATGGGATAGTAACCATCACTCTTTTGTCTGCCACTAACACTATTGTATAGTATAAAAGAACCGCAATAGCTAGTGTTTGAATTGCACAGTAGTCAACCTAGATAATTAAATTTCCCTTCCAGAAAGAATATGTCCCTGCAGAGGAAACGTTATTGCATACTGCTGTTCATGGTGACCATTATTAAATTTGTAGGACATGTCCCTGTATTATAACAATTCATTTGAAAGTTATCATTATATAACCTAATATTGTTAGAAAAGGGAACAAAAATTCCAGCATAGTTTGAGAAAGCATCTGAAATTTCCCAAGGATTTACTCAATGAAGTACACCTTAGCAACAGCAACAGAGTTCTTCCCTTGTCTTGATGGACATCTTACTGCTTTTCAAACAAGCTTCTATTCAGCTGTTGTTTAGGATTCTTCAGTAAACTGACTTGACTTGACATACAAGGACGGTCTGATGGTGAGCTTCCAACATGGAAAGAAAATCCTACTTATCTTTAAGGAAATAAAGTCTTACAGCTATTTTAATTGTGCACCTCTATTACTGACAACGGTTTCCTCAAATACAGAGTGGACACACTGATCAGCTGTATCTTTCAATAAAACTTAAGAATGTATTGCATAAGACACAAAGACAGTTTAACTCAATTCAAAATCATCTATTTAAAATGTTGCTTGCTGTAAAATATGCTCCCTATTTTCTCTTGAGAGACTAAAATGGAGAGACAGACATTATTATTATACTATGTGACCTTAGTTGCATATGGTCTGTGTCTATTTGGCAGCCGGGCATTGATTATATCTTACTACTTTTTTGACCACTCTTCATAGCATCTCATTCAGAGTTAGTGTTTAAAACAAATTCCAATGAAGAATAAAATCAACCACCAAGTATGATATGTGATATTTTCTATCATGCATGATAGGGTATGCTAAAGAAAATAAAAAAGTATAAGCTAAGGACCTTGTCTTTAATAATCTTATCATCTGGTTGGAAAAGCAAGATAAATACACAAAAAATATTAATATTTTTAAATGTTCTGATATTTTAATTGTCTCAAGAATTCTAAATTATAACTAACTATACATGGTATTTTTTTTTATCAGATCACCCTTGTTTTAAATTGAATAATAATATTGTGCTGATATTGGCTGTTGCGTGTTTTAGAAAAATATGCAATTGGTGTATCTGAAATTTTTTTTCTTATATATATCTTAGAAATTTAGGAGTCTTCTGGCATGCATATTAGCATTAAAAACAAAAGGAATGCTTCCTTTAAGGGAAATGTTTATCTTGAGAATAGTGTTATATTTAAGAACAGCTAAAACTTTGTAACTACCTTCACAATAGACACAAGAGTCTTTATCCTATCCTCTGAGTTTATCATATTATAATTTATTTACCACTCATTGTTTCTGTATCCTTTAATATCCTTCTAAAAAGTACATTTTTTTTTCTTCCATCAATGACAATGGCTTGAATACCTGTGGAATAATTGAAAGATTTGTTGTTGTTGTTATGTGCTGTGTGGAGTTGACTCCAACTCATAGTGACTCTGTACATTATTTCCGAGGCTGTAAATCTTTACAGGAGCAGAAATCCTCATCTTTCTCTTGTGGAACAGCTGATAGTTTTGAACTTCCAACAGTGTGATTAGCAGCCCTATTCATAACCACTATGCTACCAGAGCTCCTTAATTGGAAGATAGGAAGAGTATTATTTGATTAATAAAGACCTAGCCTCAATAAGATATGTGTTCCCAGATACCATTACTTCTCTAAACTCAAATATAATTTATTGGTAGAAGAGAAAGTGTCATATGGTCAAAATGCCAATATATTTTGCTGTCCAAAATTGGGAAAGAGATTTCTGATGCAGTAGAGAATTCATCACTGAGAAGACTTAGTTGGCTACTTCTAATAGCTGCTTTCTGCCTTTAGCATTATACTTTTTTGCTCCAACCAAAAATTCATTACATCATTCTCTTTTTAAAAACTTCATCTATCTCACTTTCATAGACAAAGCTCAAGCATTGTATCTTAACAAAACCAAGTTTTTCTCAGATGAGATGTTATCTACCTTTCTAGTCTCTTATTGGTAAACATAGATGGTGATTTTCTAGGTTGACTTTGGAAAAGCAGACTAAGAGAGTCATGCCTCTTTTGGCTAAAAATAGAATCCCAACATTTAGGAAAAGTTAATTTCTAAAAAGTCTTGCATCCAGCTGTACTTAATTCAAAAGAGGGCATTTTAATAACACAATAATAAGCAAGGAAGCTTAGATGTTATCAAGGAATAAAGATGACAGAATTAAGCAAATTCTGCTGCTGATTGCTGTGTATTAGAATATATATTAAAGGAGTAGAGATTCCAAACAGCTCATTATTAAGCAGAAAGATGAATCAAAGCAGACTGCATTTTATCTAAGTTATCCTGCTGATCAATCAACTTAAATGAGACTGTCTATTACTAGCACTCCAATCACTGACTGATAGAGGATAGAAGGATTAATTTGGGGTCATAAGAAATGAATGAAACAATTCACTTTTTTATTTCTAAATTTCTTAAAGAGATGATAGGTTCTTGGAAAATAAGCAAGAATATCTAGAACACTCTTTACAAAAACTACAGAGCAATTCTTGTGCTGTTCAGTTGACAAAATACTATATTTCTCCTTAAGAGAGTATAATTTAGATTCCCTACACTCCAACACCAATTCCAAGGCGGAAAGAAAAAGTTTGAGTATTACCACCGAAGAATCTCTGCCTTCAATCATCTTGCTTGAAACTCACAAACCATTTCATGGTCTGTGGTCTGCACATAGTTTTGTCTTGCTTTGGGTTTCCTCTGAAGTTATCCTGCCTCTTTGGCTACCTTAAAGGTCCCAGGAATGTTATGTTACTCTTAAATGGGCAGTCTGAAATGTGCAGCAAGTGACAGATTATGGTCAGGAGCCAGCTGTTCACATATTTGATCAGCCAGCGGGAAATATTTCAGCAGTTCTTAAGTAAAAAATATAGGGATGCTGTCAGTGTTGGGTGACACTGTTTTTAATCTTCACATTTCTCACTGACAGGAGGTAATGGCTATCCATGGGAGACCTGTCACATGACAGCAGCTTTTTTACCACCAAGAGAGTCACAATATGGCCTCCCAAAGTACCTCAACACATAGCAGTTTGGACTATTTCTGAAAAGCCTAACTGAGGCCAAGAAGGAAAAAACATATTAATATATACTTCTCTTAATTCTAAAGTTGCTTTTTTATTTCTAAGTAATTATAAAATGCCTTCTCTAGTATTAGCAACATTATTATAATCATATAAATTAAAGCAGGATATACAATAGCTTTTCTATTCATATATCCTTAACATTCAACCATGGTTTTCCTTATAATTATAAGCTCTGGTTCAAAATGAATTCATTTAATAACTCACTTTGATGTAAGAATGACTAGGATGACATCTACCACTCTAGTTTCCATGGATGGAATGTAACATCATGCTTCTGCTGAGGATCAGCAAAGAAGGTCCAAGTCCAGGAAATGCTTTATCTTTCATTTTGGAATTGTTCCAGGGATATCTATCTACCAATTTATAGAAGATGCAGAGATGACTTCATTGTATGTTAAAATTAATCACTCTAAATTAGTAGATATAATATTACTGAGTATCCAGACACAATGCAGTATTTGACAAATCATTTTTAAACGAAAAGCTGCAAAATAAAGCATCCACTTAAGACAAGAATATAAAAGACAAAATGATGGGCCTGTTCTTTATGACCACACCTTAACTTTGGCTTTGCTGGGGGGTTTTAGGGTGTTGTTATATATGTTTTTTCATTTAGCAATTGGGGACTATTGTTATCATTGATATAAAATGTTGTTGAGTTTGTTCCACAGGAGAAAGATGAGTCTCTGCAGGAGCAGAAAGCCTCGTTTTTCTCCTGTGGAAGAGCTAGAAGGCTTAAACCATGCTCCCCTAGGGACTATTGTTGTTAAGTGCTGTGGAGTCAGTTCCGACCCATAGCAACCCTGAGTAAGGTTTCCGAGGCTGTAAATCTTTACGGGAGCAGAAAGCCTCATCTTTCTCCCGCGAAGCAGCTGGTAGTTTCAAACTGCTGACCTTGCAGTTCGCAGCCCAATTCGTAACCACTACGCTACCAGAGCTTTAGATATGACATAATTTTCCAAGATCACTGCCATGGTAATGATAGAGAAAAGAGTATGAGTGTGTATGTGTTTGTATATATAATTTATGTACCCTACTTTGTAATTGGAATGTGCAGACTGGTGATAATAATATTTTTTTTAATATATAAATGACAATTAATTACAAGCTATGCCATGCTCACATTGGAATCACCTTATTGTGTCTAAAAATCTAGATTTCTCAACATGAGCACTATTGGCATTTGGGACCAGGAAATGTTTTGTTGTGGGCAATGGTCCCATACATTTTAGGATGTTTAGTAGAATCCTTGGTCTCTAGCCACTAGATACCAGCAGCAACTTTCTCTGGAGTCATAACAATAAAAAATGTCTAGAGACATTGCCAAATGTTCCTGGGGGCACAAAACAGACCCTGATTGAGAATCACTGGTTTGAGTAGTTAAAGCCCTTCCATGCTCAGGTAAGAAACAAACCCTTTCTTTAATTTTCCACAGTATGACTGAAACCAAGCTGTAATTTTCATTAAATAGCATTGAATGTTTGAAAGCAAACAAACTGTAGCTCAAGAATAACTTAAAACTGGGACTACAAAGGCAAGAAGTAATTAGCTTACAAGCTTTCAAGAGGGAACCTAGATCCAGAGGGCGTGGAGGAAAGTAGAATCTCCACTGAGTAGTATCCAATCTGTCTAGGCGGGACTGATGAAATGAAATGTGTATGGGTGTCTTGTGATACAATAGTGA
>NW_006408583.1:1162548-1193333 GCF_000296735.1 Chrysochloris asiatica
AGTTCTCAGACCCTCACTGGAAGTCTTTCTACCATGCTCCTGTGAGCTTCTCATGTCAGAACCAACTAATCTTCCAAAAACCAAGAGAGTTTCAGGTGCATTAACCCCTAGAACCTAAGTTTTCAAAATGCTCAAAGAGAGGATTCCTAATCCAACCTCATAACAATCAGAAATATTCTTTTGCTTCAGGGCATCAGGCATTAGTGGGTATCGGGCATAGCTGCAGAAGATAGGGATTTTGGTTACACCCAAACTCCTTTTATTGACTTTGCATTGAGTCCAGGGTTTGGAAACCAGCATATAAGGAATATGACTTGTCATAAATACATCCAGAGTGTGGTGGATCCATGCGGTAAACACTGGACTGTGAGTCAAAGGTCTGTCTGAGGTTCAAGCCTGCCAGTCGCTCTGTGGGAGAAAGATGAGACTTTTCACTCCCACAAAAATGTTAAAGCCTCAGAATCCCTATACAGGGTCTCCATGAGTAGGAACCAATTTGAAGGCATTTAACAATAACAACATCAACAAGTACAGGATTAAAGATAAATAAATTACAAGCTTTTCTGCCATTTCTTGTTACGTGCTGTTGAGTCAGTTCTGACTCATAGCAAGCCTGTATAGGGTTTCTCAGGAGTGGCTGATGGGTTTGAAATACCAACTTTGTGGTTAGCAGTCCAGTGCTGATCCTATTGGTCTACACCAGGACTTCAAAGCAGGTAGTGGGGGTGGTGTGCCATTAAGTGGATTCTGACTCATAGTGACTTCTGAGAAATCATTCTGGGGGGCAGAGAGCCTTATCTTTCTCCATGGAGCAGAAGGTGGATTAAAACTGCTGACCTTGTGATTAGAAATCCACTGTGTAGCCCACTATGCTGTGTGTCCGAAGACAATAATGTCCAAGCCAATAGTTTGTCATCGCTCTGTGCCAGGCTATCTATTGACAACTAATAGCAAGTGTAGGATATTGAGTCAGTTCCTTTATAAATTTTATTCTAGCATGAGGGAGTCAAGCTTACAATTTCTCCATCTGGAGGACTCATCCTCTCCCATCAGACTGGGGTAAATGACAACACTCAAAACTCCATTTGAACAAGTCATGGTTTACATATGGCACAAAATGCATACAAATAACACACCTTTTTTTCTCCATATAAAAAAAATTCAGATTCATAAGTAGCACACTTAACCTCAGTACAGGTGTTAGCAATGGCACTTTCCATTGAAAACCAACTGATTGGGAACAAAATTCTTAGGATTCTATAGGGAGTAATTGTTATCATGACTAATTACAATTGTCATAACTGTAAGGCAGAAGTTTTATAACATAAAGAGAGGAGTACTTAATCTTACAGTCCAGGAACAGAGTACTCTAGGACCATCAAGGGAGAAGAGCATGAGTGGAATGTGAGACCCTATCCAAAGAAGCGGCGACACCAGAGATGGAGGCAGAGATGAGGACATGGAGAGATAGAGCAGCTGAGGATGATAAACGTGTGGAAAGAGAAAGACTGTGTGCTGGCGGCCAGGAGGCAGGTTTGCAGAAGGTGTCCTTTGGTCGTTTAAATGATTATATATTCTGGAGTGCTTTTGTGTACATCCCTCTTTTCTCCTCAAAAAAACAAAACAAACAAACAAATCCAGACGTACGGAGGGAATTGTAATCATTGCAATTAATTGATGAACGTAAAACTGATATTCTCCCATGTAAACTATCACTTAATTCACAATAAAAATGTGAAGAAAAAAAAAAAAACCAATTGATTATTTCAGTTCCAAAAGAGTCAAACTGTTGGCAGCTTTGAAAAGGCAGCTTTAAGAGCCCTGACTCCTTTAGATTTCAAATATCTTAGAGGGTAGGACAAAGTTGAGAAGGGGGTGGGATAGAGAGTAGAATGGAAACAGGAACCACAGGGAGGAGATGGGCTACTTGTTGTTGTATGGAGGGACTTGCAGTTGTTGAGATGAGACAAAGTGTGTGATATGCTGAATATAGATCTCGTCTATAAACCTTTACTCGATTCATATTAAGAAGTTGGGAAAAAATCTTACAGGCTAATCTAAACCAGGGTACCCAAATCCATGTGTGTTTCAGTTGGACACCAGCCAGGATCAACTCAGAAGATTTATCAACTGTTTATCCTCATTATCTACTAACTAAACAAAATGTTTAGGGATTCACTAGTTATGCAAGTACCACTAATAGTAATGTAAATAATCATGAAAGTGAAAATAGCTTGCAATGAAAGAAAAAGAGAGGATGAATGTTTTAGAATATTATTATAAATAGAGAATTCAGTTCAAATATTTTGAAAAGATATAGAAAATGAAGATATTTATCATATTTGAATGGTTGATTACCAGCTATAAGTATAACTATATTTGGAATATTTTTATCCATAACTTTCTAATTATTTATGTCCACTGAAGTTTTTAATTCCATGCTTTTATTATACTTACAGAGATTAGATATATAAAGTCTAACTGAAGGTAAAAATTACAGAAATTAATCACATTTGATAAATATGAACATTCTATTTCAGTCTTTATTCATTGATGATATGACTATCTATGTAAAAAAATCCAAATGATTGACAAAACAAATTCCTATAGTAAGGTATAAAATATGTATCATTTACAAAGTCAAACTACAAAAGTGATTCACTTTACTATATGCCAACAATGAACAATTGTAATTAGAAAAAAATGAATACAATATACAATAATAAACACATAGATGAAATGTTGTCATTGTTGTTATTAAGTGTCAATGAGTAGGTTCTGACTCATCAACCCAGTATAGTGTTTCTAAGGAGCAGTTTGTGGATTTGAATCACCAATACTGCAATTAGCAATCTAGTGCTTAACCTATAGTGCCACACTAGGACTCCCAAAAATGAAATATCTGGTATAAATATAACAAAATAGGATAGAACGTAACTTCAGAAAACCACTAAACTAAATCGTTGTTGTTTTAGCCCAGGAATATGAGGTTAAATCAAACACTACTGCTACAAAATCATAGAAACTTATATTAAACCAAAATATCAAAATGTAAAGTTATTGTTTTTCAATATATCCTCCATCTAGATCTGACACTTCTGAAGACAACGTTTCCATCGCTCAAACCCTTTCCTGAAGAATTCTATGCTCTTTCATTTACACTAAAACAAACTGGAAATTTTGAAGTCCTCAAGGGACCCAAATCATGTTCCCTTAAAATGTTGACTTTTGGAAACAAAAAGTGTGAAGAGACAAGATCAGGCTTGTAGAGTGGATGGCGTAAGATTTCCCAGTGAAATTCTTATATGACAACACTTGCTACCATTAAAGAGTGAGTAGATGCATTGGTGGGGTGGGAAAAATTCCTCATCACTGATTTCCTGGCCTGTTTCTCACCAATGCAGTTTCCAATTTTCTTAAAACCTCTTTATCAGAAATCACAGTGTCCACCTTGTTTCCTTCTAGAACATCTATCAAGATTACCCATCTGGGATCCCTCCAAAACAGTCCTGGTATGACACTGTAAGATTAATGCTCAACCATAAGGTCAGTTTGAACTATAAGGTTGGAAGTTCAAACCCACTAACTGGTCCTCAGAGGCTAATCTAGACCACAAAGCATCGAAGGAAGATGGAAGGAATACACAGAGTCACTGTACCAAAAGGAAATGGTTGACATCACTTAACAATAACAACAACCTTATCAAAGGGAATAGGACAAAATGTGCTAACCTCCATAATTTTGAAATGAAGTCTACAAGACTAAAAGGAAAATAAATAAACTGAACATGAGCATGTGCTCAAATCAATAAAGTTGTTTTCCACAGGTCCAGGCAAGCAATTCTGATATCTAGATAAATGTACACTGAAAGTCAACAATGAAATAAATGTTGGGAGTCAAATTTCCCACTGTGAGAGTGGGAAACTACAGCTAAGTACATGAGGCATCTAGAACCCATGTTGTAATAGGTTAAAATTTTAAAACATCAGTTTGAACTCGTGGTAAGCTCAATATAAATATAGATGGTAATCTATAGAAGTAAAGATATATGTTTATACACAAATTGCAATCAAATGTATATTTCCTTGCTCTGCCATCTGAGATGGCTTAAAATTATAGACTTACCAAGAGCAGAGCAGTGAATGCACCTGTTATTTAGATCTTGTTTCTCATACAGTTTTCGAGTAAAAGGTATCAGGGGTCCTTGGAGAAATGGCTGATTCTAAGACTGGGGCATGAAATAGAAAATATAAGCCTTGATCATCAAGTAAAAATGATTAAGAAAAAAAAAAAATACCCACAATGATGGGAAAATGTCTAAGGGATACAGGAGCCATCTGGAAGAGATCCTAATGGCCAAAACTAAAACAATTTGAGCAATAAAATAAATAAAATAGCATTTGATTATAACCCAAAGTATAAAATAAATATTCATGAGTCTATACTGATAAAAATAACTGATTAGATAAATAAATTATTGGTGGAGATGAAACAAGTTTCCCATGCAGAAGAATATTTTTAATAATTTATGTAAATGTTCTCAAGGAGGCTGAACTAAGTCCCTACTCCATAAGTGTGGGCTCTGCATAGTGATGGCCTTCCAGAGAGCAGAGGAAAGAAAGAGAGGAAAGAGAGAGTCTCTTTACAGTGGAGAAGTTTAGACCAACACCATTACCTCAGCAGGTGATCAACACCTAGAGGAATATGGTATATTGATAGTATGTCTCCTTCATATAATGTGATAAAAGTAACATTTTATCTTTGTCATCTTCCTCTTTAAAAATGGATAAACCCAATCCAATCATGAAAAACACAATCAGTAAAATTCCAGTCAGTAGACATTTACAAAATATTTGACCAATACTCCCCAAAATGGTCAAAATCATCAAAAATAAAGAAAGTCTGAGAAATCGTCACATACAAGACATGATGACTAAGTGTAGTGTGGTGTTCTGGATGTGATCCTGGAATAAGGAAAAGAAAGATTAAAAACAAAAAATACTTGAAGAAAGTAGTGGGTTTAATTAATAATAGAGCGGCAGTATTGGTTCATTAATGGTAACATAGTCAAGTAAGATGTAAATAATGGAAAAACTCGGTGTGGGCTATATAGGAAATATCTATATTAGTTTTTCAACTTTACCATATACTTAGAACTGTTCTAAACTAAAAATGTCTTAAAAGAAAAAACTGATGATACCGATCATCTCAATTTCCTGTTATCTTTTTAATACTCTTCAACAAAATGCCAACCAAGAAAAAAATAGTAGCCGTATGTGCATATCTCAAAAACATTCTCACCATATTTTAGTTGATGCAGCGGTAAGTGTGACTGGCAGAAGGTAACTGCTTCATGCAACTCCACACCACCTCACTGAAATCACATTGAGTGAACTAGTGTACTGCCTGTGATACGGTTTCATAGAACCGGGTAAAACTTCACTTCCAAAGCTCAACAAAAACTAATGGGGAAAAATAAACTAAAGCAAATCAATAATGTCTTGTAAAGTCCCTTGCCAATGGATGACAAATTCACAAGAGACAAATTTGTTGGGAATCTTTATATTACAGGTGACATTTTCTGAGGCCTCGTTTATCAGCTACATAACTCAATTTGTGTTGTTGTTTTTCCCCCATGAAACCTAAAAAATCATCTCTTTGTTGCCAGTGCTATGCATCATTTTACACCACATACACACATAAATGAATCCAATCTTGCATGTGATTATCTCTCTAACTGAGCGTGATTATCTCTCTAACTGCCACCAATAAATGCTGGTATAGCATTATTCTAGGTCCTATTATCTAATGCTTGTTGTTGTTATGGATAGGTGCCATTGATCCCATCCTGACTCCTAGTGACCCTTCATAGAGTTTCTAAGCCTGTAAATCTTTACAGAAGCAGAAAGCCTCATCTTTCTCCTGCAGAGTAGCTGGTGGGTTTGAACCTGTTACCTTGTATTTGACAGTCCAGTGCTCAATGTGTATCTATACTTGTTGAATAGATGAATTGATGAACTGTACAAAAGAATGCTGGACTTTTTTGAAAGTCTGGTTTACATTTGAAGCGCTAACTCAAGAGCTGAAAACTATTATTTTTTTCTTTGAAGTTGTTATTGTTAAGTGCTGTCGAGTGGGTTCCGATTCATAGCAACCCTTAAAGGATTTCCAACAAGCAGCTGGTGAGTTTGAACTGCCCACCTTGTGGTTCAAACTGACCTTGTGGTTCAGTGCTTTATCCCAGAGTTCCACACACCAAATCTTACATCACAAAGGACTCCAGTTTTCTCCTTGAAGGTGTAAGTGTGTGTGTGTGTGTGTGTGTGTGTGTGCATGCATGGGGGAAGGTACAGTTCATTCAATCTATTAGAATCTTATGTACATTTTAAATAAATTTAAATAAATTGGCACACCATTCAATTATATTCTTTATATCTTATTTTCTAATTTAAATTCTAGTGCGTTATAGTTATTAAATATGATCTTATATATGAATGCTTTAAAATATATTCTAAACCCAAACCCACTGCCATTGAGTGGGAAGACTCTATGTTGTTGTTAAGTATTGTCGTTTCAGTTCCAACTCATAGCGACCCTGTATAGGGTTTCCAAGTAGCAGTTGGTGGGTTTGAACCTTTTACCTGTGACTAGCAGTCCAGTGCTTATCTTACAGCACCACACCAGGATTCCAATTTCTCAGTAAATGTTAGTAATGATTCATTTTCCTAGTGTGACACTGTATGATAAGCACTGGACTTCAAACCACAGGGTCAGCAGCCTCCAGTTACTCTCTGTAACCTGTTATTTTTGTTGTTAAGTGACATCAAGTCAGTTCCAACTCATAGCGACCTTGTATAGGGTTTCCAAGGAGCAGCTGGTGAGTTTGAACCACCGACTTTGTGGTTCAAACCGACATTGTTGTCCAATGCTTGTCCTACAGCACCACACCAGGACTCCTGGAACCCCTGAACAGAGTCTATACGAGTTGTGACCAACTCAACAGCATTAATACCAATAACCTCAGGGATCATTTGCCTATTTATACCAATAGTCACCAGAAAGCACGATGGCTCATTTAAAGGTCTTTATAGAATATTTACAAATTTTGACCACCATCTTTTATTTGCTCTCAAACATTAAACTTGAAATTGGCTTAATTGAATTTATATAGATAACAGAAACAAAAACCCATGGCCATCATGTTCTCAAATGACTGGTCAAATGACTACTCATAATATTGATTCCAAACTTCTTCCTCTCTCTTCAAGCCTCCCAGACTCTTCCCTTTTCTTAATTCCTCAACTATGAGGTGACTGACCTCTTCTTTTACAAAGAAAAATTATATCAAAATTATCTTGCTCTCAAGATTCACATTACGCTGCATAAAACGCAAGGCATTATCCTTCCTATGCTCCAGTCCTTCATTGTTGTTGTTGTTGTCAGATGCTATCGAGTCGGAAACGACTCATAGCGACCCCATGCACAGCAGAATGAAACAATGTCCAATCCTGGGCCAACCTCACTACCGCTGCCACACTTGAGTCCATCAATGATGCCTCCTGTCCAATCCATCTCATTAGAGGTCTTCCTCTTCTTCTCTGATCCTCCACCTTCCCCAGCATGACATCCCTCTCCAATGACTGTTTCCTCCAGACAATATATCCAAAGCATGAGAGACGAAGCTTAGCCATCCTGGCCTCCAAGGAGCACTCTGGCTGCACTTCTTCCAAAACAGATCTATTGGCTCTTTTGGCAGTCCATGGCACTTTCAGTATTCTCCTCCAACACCACAACTCAAAGGCATCAATTCTTCTATGATCTTCCTTATTCATTAGAACTTTGGAACCTAAAACAATTTCTACTCTAGAGGTCTTACAATATAACCAATCATTTCTCTTTCTTTTTCCTGAATTATTTCTGTTGACATTTAACCGTATTTACATCCCTTTCATCTGAAAACAGCAGTAACAATAGTAACAGGATAACATCCTTCAAATCCACAGTACTCAGCTGCTTGCCTACTGTTCTGTCTCTCTTCTCCCATTTACAACCAGCCAACAATCTCAAGAGTTGTTTTTGACACTGCCCTATTCTAAGGTTGTAAGATCTTCAAGTAGGCAAATGATTTACAGCATATATACATTACCAGTTAGCACAGACAGTAAAATGTTGTCCATTCATTGGCGATAATATATTGGGAAACAATTATCCTAGAAGCACTGCCTTTAAATAATAAATAAGAGCCACACCCACATAATTTGTGTCCCAGAGTGGTAGATGATAGATAAACTGTTACAACACAGAGGAAAATCTTCAGAGAGAGCTGTGACCGGTATGTTTTTGTTGTTAACTACTCTTGAGTTGGTTTCGACTCGTAGCAACCCTGTATAGGGTTTCCAAGGAGCAGCTGGTGAGTTCGAATCACCAACTTTGTGGTTCAAACGGACCTTGCTATATAAATGCTTTATCCCACAGTGCCACACCATGATGCCATATATACAGATACAAAGCAGGAAAAGTATCATAAGATATAAGCAATCAGATTTTTTTTCTAGGACATTAAAGTGATTGATTGATTTCTTCATAAGATAAATGTGGAGTCTAATCCTTCTCCCTCTTCCCTGCCCCTTTCTTTCTTGAAGAGCTTTATGTAGATCTACCAAATTCTTCAGGAGCCATAAGGTGCAATAGCTAAACACTCAGTTGCTAAACAAAAGGTTGGAGATTTGAACCCATCCATAGGAAAAATCGTTTTGGAGAAAGTGCAGCCAGAATGTTCCTTGGAGGCCAACATAGACAAACTTTGTCTTTCATACTTCAGACATATTGTCAGGAGGGACAATTCGCTGTAGAAGGATATCATGTTTGGTAAGGTGGAGGATCAGAGAAAAAGAGGAACACCCCCAACTTGATGGATTGACCAAGTGGCAGCATCGATGGACTCAAGCGTGGCAACAGTAGTGAGGTTGGCCCAGGATCGGGCAGTGTTTCATTCTGCTGTGCGTAAGGTAGCTCTATGAGTCGGTACCGACTTGATGGCACCTGACAACAACAAAATAGGAAAAACACCTATCATTCTGCTTAATTAATAATTTCTGTTGTTGTGTTAAGTGATGTTCAGTCAGTTCAAAGGAGTAACTGGTAATTTGAGTTGCCAAACTTGTCATTGTTGTTGTTGTTAAGTGCCGTCGAGTCTGTTCAATCATCCTATAGTGCCAAGCCAGGCTTGGAATTAACTTAACAGCATCCAGTAGCATCAAATTATAAATTGTCACTGTTTTTAAGTTCCCTGAAGTCATTTCTGATTCATAGCAACCATATATAGGGTTTCTAAGAAGCAACTGGTGGGTTTGAATGGCTGACATTGCAGTTAAAATCAACCTTGTCTTCCAGTGCTTAAGCAACAGCCTCACAATTTGAAGTACTGTGTTTTAGTCATAGAAAATCCAGATGTCCATGAAAAGCTATCTTAACCTTAAAAAGAGCTCTGGTAGTGTTTGTTGTTGTTGTAAAGTGCGGTCAAGTCAATTCCGACCCATAGCGACCTGTAAGGGTTTCCAAGGGCAGCTGGTGAGCTTAAACTACCAACCTTGCAGTTCAAACGGCTTTGCAGTCTGACGCATTAGCCCACAGTGCCATATCAGGACTCAGTCTCGTAGTGTAGTGGTTATGAATTAGGCTGTGAACTTTAAAGTCAGCAGTTCTAAACTACCAGATGCCTCATGGGAAAAAGATGAGGCTTTCTGCTCACGTAAAGATTTACAACCTTGGAAACCCTGTGCAGGGTCGCTGTGAGTCAGAACTGACTCCACAATACATCACGACGACCTTAAAAAACAAAACAAAAAACACCCTACCATTTACCAGTAAAATAGCTTCCTAGTTAGGAATCTACTTTTAAATTTTCATGAAACTTATAATTAGGAGACAGATATTGACAAATGGGAACTACACTGTCTGGATTTCGTGACCTTTAAATATTCACTCTGTGTTGAATTCCTTTATTCCTGAGATGCCACTGTGAAAACGAATTTTTTGTTCTAAGTGAGAAACCTTTTAACTTTCTCAAATTAGAAAAATTGAGCTAAAAATATGTGTCAATGATTACTCAACAGGTCAAATACCAACTTAAAGCAATTGTGAAAATCATGATGTTGTTGTTCTTGGTAAGTGTGGTCGAGTTGGCTCAGGCTCCTAGAGCACAAAGAATGAAACACTGTCCTGTCCTGTGCCAACTTCACAATTATTCTTATGTTTGAGCCCATTGTAGATGCCACTGTTTCAGTTCATGTCATGGAGGCCTTTCTCATTTTCATTGACCCTGCTCTTTACCGAGCATGATGTCCTTCAGGGTCTGGGTTCCTTCTGACTATATGTCAAAATAACAAGAGAACAAGTCTCCTCATCCTCACTTCTAATGATCAGTATGTTGTATTTATTCCAAAACAGATTTGTTTGTTCTACCGGCAATCTATGGTTCTTTCAATATTCATAATTCAAATGCACTGATTCTTGTAAGGTCTTCCTTACTCATTGTCCAACTTTCATACACATTTGAGGCAATTGGAAATACCTTGACTTGGGTCAGGTTCTCCTTGGTGCTCAGAGTGACATCTTAGCTCTTTAATACTTTAAAGAGGTTTTTTGAAAGAGATTTGCCTTATGCAACATGTCAGTTGATTTCTTGACTGCTGTTTCCATGAACACTGATTATGCATCCAAGCAAAATAAAGTGTTTGACAGCTCCAATCTTTTCTCTGTTTATCATGATATTTTTTATTCATCCATTTGTGAGGAATTTCTTTTCTTTATATTGAGCTACAATCCATACAGAAGGTTGTAGTTTCTAATCTTCATCAATAAGTAATTTAATTCCTCTTCCCTTTCAGCAAGCAAGGCTATATGATATGCATACCACAGATTGTTAGAGTCTCCCTCAAATCCTGATGCCATTATATGGCCTTCTTCATATAATCCAGTTTCTAGAATTATTTGTTCAACCTACTGAATAAGTATGGGAAAAGGATATGAGAGTGGCACTCAATTTTCCTTATTCAGTGTCCCTTTATTGTATTCAAATGACTGTCTGTTGACAGTCTCAGACTGTCTCAGTCCAGTGCTTATCCTACTGGGCAACCTGGGCTCCAGAGTCTTCATTCTTGCTGTTGCTGTTAAGTGCTGTTGACTTATGTCTGACTCCTAGCAACTACATATAATGTTTCTAAGAAGTGGCTGGTGGTTTTGAACTGCCAACCTTGTAGTTAGCCACCAAGTGCTTATCCTACAATGCTACAGCAGGACTCTGAGTTTTCCTTGTAAGCATATGGATATTATCCTGTCACAGACATCTTGTACTTCAAGATAGAGTTTCAGATGTTCTTTTTGAAGATGAATGTCATACTATTTCTCTTCATAGTAAGCCATATGATTGTTGGACTCAAAATGGTCAAAACCAGTCCATATCAGTTCACTAAAGCCTAGAAAGATCCCTAGTAGTGTAGCAGATTATGAGCTGCGCTGCTAACTGCAAGGTCAGCAGTTCAAATCTACCAGTTGCTCCATGGTAGAAAGATGCGGCTTTCTACTTTCATAAAGATTTTTAGCTTCAGAACCCCTAGACAGGGTTGCTATGAGTCATAATAGACTAGGTGGCACACCACCACCACCATCACCACCAACGCCTAGAATAGTGATATTCATGTGTTCCATTTCATTTTTGAAAACTTCCAATTTTCATAGATTCATACTGTGTACATTCCATGTTCTCATTATTACTGGATGTTTACAGTTGTTTCTTCTCAAATTGTGCCCCACTATCAAATGAAGATCCCTAAAGGTTGATTCCATCTACATCATTAATATCATCTACATCATTAATATCAGCTCTACTCTGAGCAGACAGCTAATCCCAATTTTAGTTTTAGTGCCTTGCAGCTTGAGGGGTTAGTATTCCAGCACTGTGTCAGAAAAGGTTCCACTCCTATTCATATGATCTGCAATAACCATTCACAAGTGGTTCACCTGTCCACCTTCCTAGTATGTCCTACTCAGAAAGTTCCACTGAGATCTTTGTGGGCCCCTACTAGTATTTAAAATAATGGTGAATAGTTTCCATCATCACAGGAACACACAAAACACCACAATATAACAAACTGACAAATGAGTGCTTAGACACCATTTAATAATCGTTTTTAAAATAATCAATTCATATTAGAATAAATGTGTTTTACTCCATCACCCAAGAGTAGGAAAGGTAAGCATATTTTCCCTCAAAATTTTGTTTATAGAAATATGCTAAATTTAAACACCAATGAATTCTTATGTGTGATAACATTTAACTCCATATAGGCTAACCTTAAACTCCAGTGAACTCTTAGTACGTTGGTGGTGGTGGTGGTTTTGTACTGTGGAGTCAATTCTGACTTATAGAAAGTCTGCATAGGGTTTATGAGACTGTAAATCCTTATAGGAGCAGAAAGTCTCATGTTGTGCAGCCCTGCCCACCCCCACCCCCTGCCATCTGTTTCCCTCCCCCCTGCCACCGTGGACCCAGAGCAGCTGGTAGATTCAAACTGCTGACCTTGTGGCTAGCAGCCCAACTCATAACCCAGTAGGTTACCAGATCTACTTTATCTAGCATAGTATATATGACAGTGATGTAAAGATCATATAGTAAAAAAGCAAGTCCCAGTGAATGAGTAGGCTAACCTTTGATGATTAAAAGCACACACTGTCTTCTAAGTGATTT
Source organism: Chrysochloris asiatica (assembly GCF_000296735.1). Lineage (NCBI taxonomy): Eukaryota > Metazoa > Chordata > Mammalia > Afrosoricida > Chrysochloridae > Chrysochloris > Chrysochloris asiatica. Next base: position 1,175,297 of record NW_006408583.1, read on the forward strand.
TACACATTATCTGACTAATTGCATTCACTTCTGTTACATTGATCTGGATTTCCCAAAGTGCTTGCCTCAGAGACTAGGTAACTCAACCATATTCAGAATCAGCAAGATTAAATAAATAAACCACTATTATTCATCATGGGGAGTACACTAGTCAAACTCTAACATCAAATGCACAAATGAAAACAATAATGAGAGTAGAGTCCCTGACAACTACATTGGTTACTAAAATAGATAATGTGACAAATAAAAATAGAATGAACAACCCCTTTAATGGGATTAATGACTGAGGATAAAGACAAACATGGTGACAATGGCAGGTAGTGTGATAAAAGAAATGCTTAGATAAGCAAAATTCAGGAATCCTGACAATTGAAATTCCCAAGAACAAGACTAAGAGATACCTGTCAGAAATACAGACAGCATGCCAGAAGACAGTACTAAATTATAAATGTTAGTGTAGGATGGATTCACTAAAGTGACAAGCTGAACGAAAGAAGTGAAATGGAATGATATCTTCCATTGGAATGTTTGATGTAGATCTTCATCATAAGAAAGATACAACAGCCATGATCTTTAGAAAGGGTCATCTTTGATTTCAGGTAGAATGGCAGAAAACTCTTACATGTCACTCACTTTTCTCCATTCATCCTTTCTTGTTCTGACTCATAGAGACCCTTCGCACACCAGAATGAAGACTGCATGGTTCTGTGACATGTTCACAGTTGTTATGTTTGAGCTACCTTGCTGCTGCCACCTTAACAATCTCTCTCATTGTTGGGGAGAGGGGCATGCTTCTCTTTTTCACAGACCCTTCACTTTATAAAGCATGATAACCTTCTCCAGGAACTGGTCCCTTCTGATAACATGTCCAAAGTATGATAGACAAAGTCTCTTCATCCTGGCTTCTAAGGAACAATCTGGCTGTACTTCTTCCAACACAGATCTAATTGTTCTAGCAGTTCATGGTATTTTCAATATTCCACTCAAAAATCACAATTCAAATGCATCAATTCTTCTACTCTCTTTCTTATTCATTTTCAATTTTTCCCATGCATTTGAAGTGATTGAAAATACCATGACTTAGGTCAGGTGCACCTTGATCCTCGAAATGACATCTTTGCTCTTTTACACCCTAAAGAGGTATTTTGCAGAAGATTGATCTAATGCAATATGTCATTTGATTTCTGGATTGCTGCTTCCATGAGTGTTAAATGTGGATCCAAGCAAAACGAAGTCTTTGACAACTTCAATCTTTTCTCCATTTATCATGATGTTATTTACTGGTTCAGTGTGAAGATTTTTATTTTCTTTACAATGAGGTACAAACCATACTGAAGGTTGTTGTCTTTGATCTTCATCAGTATTTTAAGTCCTCTTCAATTCCTGCAACCAAAGATGTATCGTGTCCGTATTGCAAGTTGCAATTGAGTCCTCTCCAATCCTTATGCATTCTTCTTTGTATAGTGAGTTTCTCAGATTATTTGCCTGTCATACAGATTGAATAAGTATGGTGAAAGGATATAACCCTGCAGCACACTTACCTAATTTTAAATCATTCATATCCCCTTTATCTGTTCCAAAAACTGCCTCTTTATCTACATACAGGTTCCTCATAAGTACAATTAAGTGTTCTGGAATACACCTTCTTCACAATGCTATCCATAGTTTGTCATGATCCACAAAGAAGAAACCCTTTGTGAAATTAATAAAGTACAAGTATACATCTTTCTGGTATACTCTGCTTTCACCCAAGACCCATATGATGTCAGCAATGATATCCCCTACTTCCATGTTCTTTTCTAAATCCTGCTTGAACTTCTTGCAGCTCCCTGTCAATGTACTATTGCAAGTATTTAAAATGGTCTCCAGCAAAATTTTACTTCCATGTGATATTGCTGATACTGTTCAATGATTTCTGCATTCAACTGAGTCACCTACCCATGTAATGAACACAAATACAGATCTCTTCCAATCAGTTGATCTTTCAAAGTTCCTGGCAAAGATGAATGTGTGCCACCTAGGTTGCATGAGTTTGTTGAAATTTTTCCAGTTTGTATTCCATCAATTCCTGGAACCTTGTTTTTTGCCAATGTCTTTAGTGCAACTTGGGCTTCTTCCTTCAGTACCACTGACTCTTGATCATATGCTAACTCTTGGAATGGTTGAACATCAACTGTTCCTTTTTGGTACAGTGACTCTGTGTATTCCTGTCATTTTCTTTTGATGCTTTTGAATCATTTATAATTTTGCCTGTGGTATTCCTCAATATTGTAAGTCAAGGCTTGAATTATTTCTTCAGTGCGTTTAGCTCAAGAAATGCTCAGCATGTTCTTCCCTTGTGTTTTTTTTAGCTCCAGGACTTTTCACATTTCATTACAATACTTTTGCTTTGTCTTCTCAAGCTGTCCTTTAAATTTTTCCGTTAAGCATTTTTACTTCCCCATTTCTTCCACTTGCTTTAGCATCTCTACACTTGAGAGTAAGTTTCAGGGTTTCTTCTTTTGGTCTTTTCTTTCTTTTTAATAAACTTTTGCTTTCTTCCTGCATGATACTGTTGACGTCATAACTGAATTCTTCTGGTCTCCAGTCACTGTGCATCAAATCTATTCTTCAAATGCATTCTAAATTCAGGTGGATGTAGTCAAGCTCATAGTTGGGCCCTCATGAACTTTAAAATAGTTTTTTCAACTTCAGTCTGAACTTGCATATAAGCAATTGATGGTATGTTCCATAGTCAGCCTCTGGCCAGGTTTTGACTGATGATATTGAGCTTTTCCACACAGATGGCATCCATTTTATTCCAGTGTATTTCATCTGGTGAGGTCCATGTGTATAGTCACCTTTTATGTTGCATAAAAGTGCATTTGTAATGAATAAGTAGTTGATCTTGCAAAATTCTATCTTGTGCTGGCGACAGCATCCGCAAGTACTGAGAAGCTGTGGCCCCATAACAAGATGGACAAAAATCCAACTCCGGGGCCCTCCTCAGGATTGCGAGTCATGGACTCTGAGGGCCAAGGACGTGACCTCCTGAAGTCCCGGGTTCAAAGGCTTTTTGCGAACTCACTGGTTGGCTACCTTTGTACAATTTTCTTTAGTTCTCATATTGTGCATTCTCTACTTGCCCTTTATGCTCTTAACTCCGGTAATTGTAACTTCTGCAAAAAATGCTTTCTTTTGATATCAATGTACGTAATGCCTCTTTTAATGGCACTACTTTGAATGTCACTGCCTTAAAAGTATTAGCAGTGCGTGAGGTCTTGGGAACAGATCTATCTGAGGAACAGGCTGTGGTCACCTGGGAGGAATGTCAGAACTGCTCGTTATCTAACTATTCAGTTATGTGTGATATTAACTTGAAGCATGAATTTTTGATGTCCATGAACAACAATGGGACCGAAACCCCTTCTAGAGCTGAGGCAGTAAAGCTTCCTGAAATGACTCAGGAAAAGTAGGAACAAGTGTATTGAGATTATGAGAAAAGGTTTTGGAGAAAAGCTGCCCAGAATTTGCAATTGGAATGGCATGGTAAATTCCAGGAATATTTGATTAAAGGACAATAGTGGCAGCCCCCTCAAGCCGCCCCCAGGTATAATCAGTTTAACCCAGATGCTCTTATTCCCCCTGAGGGTATAGTAAACATTGTAGCATTTGGATATGGAACCCAGAAAGAGGGAAATGAAACCTCACCTTCATTAGAAAAGTTAAAACCTGTTTCTCACCTTCCCTGGAGCTACAGAAGTAAGGAAGAAAGGCTTATTAGTCAAACAAATAAAGCCAAGTGTCTGAAATCTTGTTCACAAACGAAAGCTTGTATTTTCTGCTTGCAAAATATACAAGAACAGCTTGAGTCTCTTCAGAAATCATAACGTAGCCCTTTTATGAAATTTCTAAGCCTCTCACCTTCACCCATGTGTGATTAAGTGTTGAGAATATGTTAGACACCTTTAAGAAACCGCAGGTTGCTACCCTAGGTCACATAGGCCTAGTCAATATATAATCTGTAATAGCTTGCTTGACCTTTTCATATGGAAATAAGGATTTTAGATTATCACGAGAAGCATGATGCTCTTGGGAAACTATTTTAAGATAAAATCTGTGAATCATTGTGTCCTGTCTCAAAAGAACAACTACAATTTTTTCATTTTTCTCTTTTGTGTCAAATTCCTCCTTCATGATAATAAAAGACTGGGGTTTAGCTAGTTCTGCATGCAATGTCTGCAGCAGAACTATCTGCCCATCAGCTTGCATCAACCTTGTGTGTCTGTGTCTTTGTGTAACCTCTCTTTCACCTCCCAGACATCCCTTCTTCATGAAACCCACTCCCCTGTCGAGACTGGACCCCCAACAATAATGGGATCTCCAGTATCATGTCTATCATCAAGTACATCTTTTCTAACTGTTGATCCTCTTTGTTTCCAAAGTTTGCATTCCAATCACCAGAAATTATCAATGCATCTTTGATCACATGTCTGATCAATTTCTGACAGATCATAAATTTAATTCATAGAATTCTTTGATTTCATTGGCTTTAGTGGTTGGTGCATAAATTTGAATAATAGGGGTATAAAGTGGTCTTCCTTCTGTTGTTGTTGTTGTTGTTAAGTGCTGTTGAGTCAGTTCTGATTTATATCAACCCTACACTGGGTTTCCAAGAAATGACTGGCTGGTTTGAACTGCTAAGTTGTGGTTAGCAGTCCAATTTTTATCCTACAACACCACACCAAATCTTCTTTATGGGCATATGCACATTATCCTATCACAGAGGGCATTGTACTTCAAGATATATCTTGAAATCTTCTTCCTGATGTTGAATGTGACAGCTTTCCTCTTGAATTTGTTGTTCCCAGCATAGGAAGCCATATGATTGTCTGATTCAAAATGGCCAATCTCTATCCATTTCAGCTCACTAATGCCTAGGATATTGATTTTTTTATACATTTCACTTCAATTTTTCCAATTTCCAAATTTTTTAGATTCATATTTTGTATATTCCATGTTCCGATGATTAATGAATGATTACAACTGTTTCTCCTCATTTTGTGTTGTCACACATTAGCAAAAGATGGTCCCTAAAGCTTTGCTCCATTCATAGCATTATAGTCAACTCTGCTTTCCCAGTCATATTTTGAGTGCCTTCCAACCTGAAGAGCTTGTTCTCCAACATTATATTTGATAATATTCTGCTTGTTGTTGTTGTTATGTGCCATGGAGTCGGTTCAATATTCTGCAACTATTCATAATATTTTTATCTTCCAACATTGTATCTGCTATTCGTAAGTGGCTATGCATTCAGAAGTAGTCCATCTCTCCTTCTTCCTGATGCTACGCTATTAAGTACGGTAGAGTCAGTTCTGACTCACAGTGACCCTCCACTGAAGCCTGTCCACAGGTGATCCTGTCTGCATTTAAAATACCAGTCCCATAGCTTCCAGCATCACAGCAACCCACAAGCCACCACAGTACAACAAACTAACAGGTAAGTGGTGGAGAATGTGCCTGATACATCAGCATAATACCCACCTGCCTATATTTTATGATATAAGAATTGTCAGAATTACACTTGCCTGAAACTCCCATCTGGTGTCATTTTTTAGGTTGAAGCACAGAAGATCTCAGTTACAATAAAAGTGCATGAACTGTATGTTACTCAGAATGTGGTCAATGTAGTAACTGCACTATCACCTGGGTCTAATAGAAATGCAGAGGCTTAGGCTCCACCCAGACCTGCTAAACCAAAATCTGCGCTTTAATAAGATCACCAGGTGAACTGTGTGGACTTCAAAAGTTTGACAGTACTGGTCTGTTTTCTAGCTTCCCCTGCTTGGTAATGTATTAGTGGGTTGTTGTCTTCAATACCTTAAAACATTTGCATGCTATTCTAAGTGCAATGAACTCTGAAAGAATGTATGAAAAACAACGACACTATTTGTATATCAGAAGTAAAAGGAAAATTATAAATATTGGGACACAACTGAAATATTGGGCATAAGACTAAGTCTATTGCAGAAGCATCTAAAGAACCAGGATATGAAAGCCAGCAAGGTTCTGAAACTGGAGGTTAGGATAAAGTAGAAAGAAGGGGAATGAACAAAAACTGAAAGGAATACAGAACAATATTACTTTATGTCACTGGGTCTTGTGAAATTTACCAACAGAATTAGCTCGGAGTACCTTTTCGCCATAAACCATTATTTCCCTAACTTACCCACACATTTTCAAATGGGTTAAGAAGGTATGCTGTTGTTGTTGCTATGTGTCGTCGAGTCAGTTCCGACTCATAGCCACCCTGTACAGGGTTTCCAAGGCTGTAAATCTTTACGGGAGCAGAACGCCTCATCTTTCTCCTGCGGAGCGGCTGGTAGTTTCGAACTAGTGACCTTAAGGTTCACAGCCCGATTTGTAACCACTATGCTACCAGAGCTCCTTTAAGAAGGTATAAGTAACTCTATTTTAGAAGTTCTCTGACTTCTAATCCATTTGTGCTATAAACTAGCCTAGTGCTCTAAAACACAGAAAGCATGTATCTGTTATCTCACCTGTAAAGAGAAGGTTTGGACTACAAGCATTCTACAATGATCCTAAGAGGCATCAATTCAGTATATGCCAAGTCATTTTAGAATCACAAACACTTGAATTGGGACTAATTTTTTATCTATTGAATGATATTCCTGGTTTTATCTGTGGTGAATGCAGAGATTAATCTGATTTAGTTAAATCCAGTGTCTGATTAGTCAATAAGCTTTTGCATGCGTATTTATTGCTGTTGCTGTTAAGTACCATGGAGTTGATTCTGATTCAGAGCAACTCTTGATAGTATTTCCGAGGAGCAGCTGGTGAGTTTGAATCACTGACTTCGTAATTTCTGTTGTTGATGTTAAACGTCTTCAAGTTGAGTCCAACTTTTAGAACCCCTATAGGTTTTCCGGTAGCGTAGTGGTTATGAATCAGGCTGCTAATCTCACAGTCAGCAGTTCGAAACTACCAGTCATTCCAGGGGAGAAAGAGGAGGCTTTCTGCTCCCATAAAGATTTACAGCCTTGGAAATACTGTACAGGGTTGCTGTGAGTAAGAACCGACTCCACGGCACACAACAACAATGACATAGGTTTTCGAAGGAGTGGCTGATGGGTTTGAACTGTCAACCTTGTGGTTAGCAGTCCAGTGCTTATTCTATAGCACTCAGCAGCACTTCTTCAGGCATATGGGTGATTGAAATAACCATGGTTTGGGTGAAGAAAACCTTCACCCTCAAAGTGACATCTGTACTTCTGTAACACTTTAAAGGGATCTTTTGCAGCAGGTTTGTCCGATGCAATACATCAGTTGATTTGTCAACTGCTGCTCCCAAGGACATCATTAACACAAGTAAAATGAAATCCTTGACAATTTCAGTCTTTACTCCATTTAGCATGGTGCTGCTTATGAGAATTTTTGTTTTATATTGAGGTGTAAGTTATAATTGCTGTTAAGTGCAGTCAAGTTAGTTCCGACTCATGTTGTTGCTGTTGCTAAGTGCCTTCGATTTGGTCCCTGTACAGGGTTTCCAAGAAGCAGCTGGTAAGCTTGAACCAACCTTGCCATTTAAACAACTTTGCAATCCAGCACATTAACCCACAGCACCACACCAGGACTCCATTCCGACTCATAGTGACCCCGTATAGGGTTTCCGAGGGGCAACTGGTGGATCTGAACTGCCAACTTTGTGGTTCACAGTCCAGTACTGATCACACAATGCCTGTGGTATTTGATCTTCATCACAAAGTGCTTCCATTCCTTTCTTTCAGAATGGAGGATAAACTCAGTACCAGAGGGTTGGTTTGAACAGCATAATCAGCAGTTCAAACTCACCAGCCACTCCTCGGAAACCCTATATAGAGTTGTTATGAATCAGAACTGACTCAACAGCATTTAGCAACAACAATGACAATCCACAGGATAACCCACAAAAGTTGGTCTTTAAGAAATAGTTCAGTATCTCTCATGTAGTTGTTTTTGCTTCAGGATCTAAAGTTCCCAACTGCAGCTTCAGTAAATCTCTCTTCTGCATTCTTTTCACATTCCCATCCTCTCATCACAGTATTTATTAAAGTTGCCAATGACATTTCTCATTTTACTCACTTATCTTTAGCAGAAGCTCCTGATCCACATGTTTGCATATATTTTACATATAAGACATACAAACTATGCCATGTCATAAACTATGCTGTCTTTTTGTTTGCCACTGAGCTCAATTCCACAATAACAAAGAGTGCATGACACTGGGTAGGACCTACTGGTCTAAACACAGGTCTTGGAAGCAGTAACTTTGAGCTCAAATCCTGCCGTTTCCCCACATTTGTTCTGAGGATGTGAACTGTCCTATAAAAGCAGTCATCATGGCATTCCACGAAGCCTGGAAGTCACAGTGCTAACGTGCTAACACAAAGAAATCTTTCTTGTAGCTGTGCTTATGGCATTTTTCAATCGTCTTCTAATGGAGTTTTGGTCTGCCACAAAAAAGGTAATGAAAGGCAAAGAGCAAGAGGCCCAGCTTGCCCTTCAATCAGAATGACTTTGACTGCTCAGAGACCAGTAGGCAGCCAAAAGAAGATTTCAAGGGCAATTTCCTCACCTTTCAAACCTGTGATTTCATATTAGAGGCTCAGTCTGTCAGCCTTCTTGTGTCTACAATTCTCTCTGGGAAGGTTAATGTCACTTGTAAGCTTAATAATGGCCCCAAAGTTCGGAATGTACTGTAAACATCCTGAATGTGATGAATAAGTAAAAATAAACAGGGAAGATAAAGACAAACCCTGCCTGAAAATCTTTATAGCTAATATTAGCTGCAAAAGATGGGCAAGACAGAAGCTAAGGTTGTACTCACTGAGGGTCAAGTTCATACATGAAAAGGAAACCATTTAATCAAAGAACCAGATGTTCCATTCCTCACCCTATGAAGCTGATTGTACAACCCTCATGCTATGAAACAAAATTTCTGCCTTGCTAGCATATAATACAACACAAGTCTTCAGATAATTCCTCAACTATGTACCCAATGGAATTTATACATTTAAACTGAAGTCCCGGCATTCTGTTCTGTAAAATGAGCATAATATCATCTTCCTTGTTGATGCCACAAAATCATGGTGAGGTTAAAATAAATATTTCATATAAAAAAGCTGAAGTTAATTCTAAGCCACTGGTACTGTTAGACAAGCACTAGACTGCTAACCGCCAGGCCAGTGGTTCAAATTCCATCAGCCACTTCTTGGAAATCTATGAGTTGAAACAGATTCAATGGCACTTAACAACTACAAAATATATTCATCAGATTTCCCACTCCTCTTAAAAACTTGTAAAATATGTTTGTTCACTATTCCAAGAAATCATGGTTTTTGTAGTTCTTGGATTCAGTGATTCTCAACCTGACTGCACATCCAAATCACCTGTTGCTGTTGTTGCTGTTAAGTGTCATCGAGTCAGTTCTGACACATTGGGACCCTGTGTAAGGTTTTGAGGAATGGTGGGTTTGAATTGTCGACCTTGTGATTCAAACTGACCTTGTAGTCCAGTGCATTATCCTGCAGTACCATACCAGAACTTCAAAATCACCTATTCCCAGCACCATACTAGATCAATTAAATTAGCAGAGGTAAGGATAAGTCCCCAGATATCACAATTTTAAATCACCTGATCTTCCTTGTTCAATATATAAATCCTGGAACATCAAGTCAATTCTGATTCATAGCAACCCTAGTGGACAGAGTAGAACTGTCCTACAGGATCTCCGATGCCTTAATTAATTCTTGACAACAGACTGCCATAACTTTTTCCCATAGAGTGAGTGGTGGGTCCAAACCACCAACCTTTGGGTTAGCAAGTGAGGATCTAGTTACTGCACTACTGAGGCTCCTTCTATCTTCCTCTGCTCTTCACATATGAGCCAACAATCAGATATGTGCTGTGTTTTACAGCCTGGCCTCTGAGAAAGAAAAGCCCTAATCTGTAGCACTTGGCAACATTCTGTCAGCAAGCATTAATTGAATATATACTAGGTGACTTGTACTGTTATTTTGTTGTTGTTAAGTGCCATCAAGTCGATTCAGACTCGCAGTGACCCTCTATAGGGTTTCCAATGAGTGACTGGTGAGTCTGCCCTCCGACTTTGTGGATCAAACTGACCTTGTTGTTCAGTGCTTTATTCTACAGCTCCACACCAGGACTGTTATAGACACTACGAATAATGCAATGAGCAAAAGGAAAATCTATGTCCTCAGAGAACTTTTTGCGTATATATTATATGATAACTGCTATTACTTATCGTATTTAATATATATGTATTTTGTGTATATATTAAATGATAAGTGTAATGGAGAAAGGTATAGTCAATAGGAAACATTAAAGGAAGACTTACAAATTTAACTACTGTTTTTGTTAAGTGCCATCGAGTCAGTTCTGACTCAAGTCACTACCGACTCATAGCGACCCTGTGCACAACAGAACGAAACATTGCCCGATCCTGAGCCAACCTCACAACTGTTGCCACGCTTGAACCCATTGATGCTGCCACTTTGCCAATCACTGGGGGGTCTTCCTTTTTTTCTCTGACCCTCCACCTTACCAAACATGATATCCTTCTCCAGCAACTGGTGCAATGAAGGCATTGGCAAAATGACTCCTGACAATATGCCCGAAGTATGAGAGACGAAGTTTGGGCATCCTGGCCTCCAAGGAGCACTCTGGCTGTACTTCTTCCAACACAGACCTGACGGTTCTTTTGGCAACCCATGGCACTTTCAATATTCTCCTCCAACACCATAACTCAAAGGCATCAATTCTTCTAGGGTCTTTCTTATTCACTGTCCAGCTTTGCAACCTGCAATATGCTATTATACGACCTCACTTGCTGAAAGTGAAGAGGACTTAAAATACTTACTGACGAGGATCGAAGATCCAAGCCTTTGGTATGTGTTACACCTCAAAGTAAAGAAAACAAAATCCTCACCACTGGACCAATAAACAACATCCAAATTAAAGAAGATAAGACTGAAGTTGTCAAAGTCTTCATTTTGGTTGGATCAACCATCAACACTCACAGAAGCACAAGTTAAGAGATCAAGCGGCCTATTGAGTTAGGCAAATTTGCTACATAAGAACTCTTTAAAGTGTTCAAGAGCAAAGATGTCAGTTTGTGAGGGACCCAAGAAGCCATAGTATTTTTTTTTAATGTTTTATTGTGAATTATATGATAGTTTACATGGGAGAACTTTAGTTTTACATTCATTCCATCATATATCATCTAATTGCCATGGTTCCAATTCCCTCCATGCATCATCAACCATCCAAAGGGTATATCCCAGAAACCCGCCCCCTACACTTCCTCCTCCTCCCCCCAGTTTTGGCCCTTTCCCTCTCTGGGTCCAAAGTCCCCAGTTGCTTCATCACTCCACGTCATCATCTCTGTCTCTATCTCAGGCATCTCTGTTTCTCTGGGTGGGGTCCCGCTCTCGGCTCTTCTCCGTTGATGGTCCCAGAGGCCTCCGCTCCTATCCTGGAGAATTAAACACTCCCTTCCTTGTTACAAAACTTCTACCTTTGCATTTCCAACCCTCATAGTCCGTCCTGATAAGCATTATTCACTACAGTATCACAAGTTACCCATCTGTATCTCCTTTCATCAGCTCCGCCCAGACAGATTGAATAGTACCTACTGGAGATTCTGTCTTCCGCCATGCTCCCTAGCACCAGGTTCCCTCTTGAAAGCTTGTAAGCCAGTCACTTCTTGCCTTTGTAGTCCACCCCCTCCCCATTTGAGTATCCAATGTCCAAGCTGCCCTTCTCCGTCCACTCTGTGTGTGGGTGTGTGTGGGTGTGAATGTTTCTTGCTGTGAGGATTTGTTCCCTCTTTTGAGTCGCTGCTCCATAGGTATAGCTCAAGTTCATCAGACTATATCAGGTCACTTTTTTTTTCCCCCCATCTTCTTTCCTCTCCTGGTTGAGCTCAGATCATCCAGTCATCCGGTCCAGGTCATGTGGGTATCATCTGCAAGTATGGGCACTCCTGTGCATATGTCCTCTCTTCCCGTCAGCCGGTAGCTCCGCTCTCCTCTTGAGTCCTCCATGGCCATGCCACTGACTCTGGGCCCAAGAGTCCCCATGCCTCCTCACACTGCTTGCCAACCAGGTCCCCTACTGGGTCCACAGAAGTCCACTGAACATTGTAGGGCTTAGCTTGACACTTCATTGCTGCTTTTACCCCACTTCCCCTCATTGGTGATGTGTGTGGTTACCAATCAGAGTGTGCATTTCCATTGAGTCTTAGTCTTGGAAGGGAGTTTGCATTGAGAGGACCTGGCCACTTGCCTTGATGTTTCCTAGGGAAGCAATTTGTTTGTTCTTGTAGTAACAGTCCATCTGCCTCCATTTTTCCTGCAGGACTTTCTTTCAAGAGGTATCTTTTATTCCTCTAGCTGCTCCAGGCTGGTCTGCTCGTCCTTTCAAGTGGAGATTTCTCACCTCTGGAGATCTGGATGTGGTTCTGGTTTCTACCTATAGTTTTATGTATTGCAAAGGCTCCGCAAGAAGCCTCATTCACTGGGTACACTGTAGCCCCATTTTAGGTATTCCAATCAGTCATAGGCAGAAGACAGACTTATAAGCCTTCTAGTGTAGTGTTTCTTACTATTCCTTTCTCTCCCTCTCCAGTGTCTACTCTGTATTGTAATGCAAGGGAAACCAAGATTAAAACAAACAAACAAACAAACAAACAAACAAAAAAAAAAGTCAAGCATCTTAACATGATCCCCCCCCCCCCATTCCAACCATGACTCAATCCCTATATCACAGAGCTCTGCCGTTCCAAGGCTGTGCATATATCGTCCTCTATCTCTGTCCCATTTAGCCCTTTCGAACATGCCCAATTGTTCTCCCATCTGCCCCATTTCTCCACTTCCCTCTCCCTCCCTGTATATTGCCCCCCTCCCTAGCACCCAAGCTCTCCTGTGTCCAATCCCCACCCTGTGCTCCGCACTACCCCCTTCCCCCATCCATCACCAACTTCCCAACAACAAACACAGACTTCCCCCTACCCCCTTTTAATATAATTTCTTGTTCTTAGTCTTTTACAGTAGTGGCCCTATGCAGTATTTCTCTTTTTGTGACTGACTAATTTCATTCAGCATAATGTCCTCAAGGTTCATCCATGTTATGCGGTGGCTTACCGCTTCCTTGTTATTCTTTAATGTAGCATAGTATTCCATTGTGTGTACCACAATTTGTGTATCCATTCTTCAGTTGATGGGCACTTTGGCTTTCTCCATCTTTTTGCTATTGTAAATAGAGCTGCTATAAACATTGGTGTGTATATATCTTCTCGTGTTGTGGCTTGTTTTTCTTGTGGGTAAATACCTAGTAGAGGGATTGCTGGATCATAAGGTATTTCTATTTTCAACCTTCTGAGGAAACTCCATGTTGTTTTCCAGAGAGGTTGGACCATTTTGCAAAAGCTCAAAATGCCTGTAATTCCTCAGCAATTTGATCTTTTAAAAAAACAAGTTCAGAATGTTGAAATATAAGATCTTATGTTTGTTCAAAGGCTGTCTGTCTGCTAGACAGAGGTTTCTTATGTTTGATTCCTCCCCTTTTCCCCGAGACTGCCCTACCTGAGCTGCCTGGTCAGGGAAGCGTCAGAAGTCCTCAAGCCATAGTATTTTTAATCACTGCATATGTATGTGAAAATTGTACAGTGAATAAGGAAGACCATAGAAGAATTGATTTGAGTTATGGTGTTGCAGAATATTGAAAGTACCATGGACTACCAAAAGAACAAATAGATCTGTGTTGAAAGAATAATTCCTGCAAGTCAGGATGACCAGACTTCATCTCTCATATTTTGGACATATGAGGAGGGACCAGTTCCTGGAGACGGTTATCATATTTGGTAAAATGCAGAGTTAGAGAAAAAAAGGAAGATTCCCAATGAGATGGATTGGTATAGTGGCAGTAGCAATAGGTTCAAGAGTAGCAACAATTATGAAGTTGGTGCAAGACTGGGCAGTGTTTCCTTCTGTTGTACATAGGGTCACTCTGAGTCGGTACCCACTTAATGTCACACAACAACCAAAACAGGCCAACAATGCCATCCTCATGATCTTTGATCTATTTGAGCCATTTGTTATGGCAATTCTGCAATCCATCCCATTGAGGGTTTCACTATTTTTACTGCATGGCTTCTTTTACCAAATATGATGTCCTTTTCTAGGCACTGGTCTTTCCTGATGACATGTCTAAAGTAAGTAAGATGAAATTTCCTGCTCCTCGTTCTTAAGGACCATTTCTTCAGGTATTGAATGGAAGTTTAAGAACTGACCTTTAGGGGAAACCAACAAGAGTGGGTGATGAAGACAGAGTACCAAAGAAGTAAGAGCTCTTAGATTATAGTTTTCTATAATAGAATATATTATAGAGTATAAATTTATAAGAGTTAGTCCAGTATTAAGTATTTATTAATTACTTACTACATGCCAGACACTATTTGATACAAAGTATCAAAATTTTATAGTACTTTAAAATTTAATGTAAAATTGTATAGGGAGAGCTTATTTTTTCTAAGGAAGAATAATTTTATTTACTTAAGTTACTTCAGTTTCCAAATAACCAAACAAAAATAAAATCAAACCACTGCTGTGAAGTCAATTCTAACTACAGCAAACCTATATGACAGCGTAGAACTTCCCCCTTAGGATTTCCAAGGCTGTACATCTTTTGTGGATGTTAAGTACTTTGGAGTCAGTTCCAACTCAGAGTGACCCCATATAGGGTTTCACAGAAGCAGATTTCCACATCTTTTTCCCTAACAGCAGCTGGTGGATTTGAACCACATACCTCTGGTTAGCAGCTGAGCACTTTAATCACTATACCACCAGGGCCCCTTGTTTCAAAATAAAGTATGTATGTCCAAATTAAAGAGGACCCACTGTTCTCGTTGCAGTCAATAAAAACAAAACAAAAAACTTTGATGTTATTTTAAATTATTATTATATACAAGGGGACTTCAAAACGTTCAAGCAAAGAAGGAATTAAAAGATAATGGAATTTTTCAGAAACTTTTTGAAGTCTCTGTTGTTGTTACTGTTAGGTGCCATAGAGTCGGTACTGACTTATGCACAGAAGAACGAAGCACGGCCCGATCCTGGGCCAACCTCACTACTGTTGCCACGCTTGAGTCCACAGATGCTGCTAATTGGCCAATCCATCTCATCAGGGTCTTCCACTTTTTCTCTGATTCTCTACCTAACCAAACATGATATCTGTCTCCAGCAACTTGTCCCTCCTGACAATATGTCCAAAATATGAGAGAGGAAGTTTGGCCATCTTGGCCTCCAAGGAACACTCTGGATGTGCTTCTTCCAAAGCAGATCTACTGGTTCTTTTGACAGCCCATGGCACTTTCAATAGTCTCCTCCAACACCACAACTCAAAAGCATCAATTCTTTTATGGTCTTTCTTATTCACTGTCCAGCTTTCACATGCACATGAGGTTATTTTGAAGACCCTACTATACCCCAAATGCCAATTCTTCTATGTAATACCTATATGTCCTGCTAGTAATCCTTTAAATTTCATCATAAATTCTCCTGTTACTCTCAACTGTTCATTAACTCTCCTTATTTACCTCCCACAATATTTCAGTTGGCCTTCTCCTACAGCCTCCACCCCACTTCAATCTGCAACAACCATTTACTAAAGTTTCTCCTGTTCTCTATACCTCACTCATTAATTTGTTTATGTTCTCATTCACCCACTATTGAATCCATCAAGAAGTAAGGATATATGACATATAGCCTTAAAAACATGAAACTCTTCACATTTCACTCTTATCTCTAGTCTCCTGGCAAGGAGACTTGAAGATTAGGTAATTTAAAGAATAAATTTCTCCGCAATCACTGTTTAAAAATGTCTTCCTTGTCTTTACTCTCTAGTTAAATGTCTGTTCCAATCCAGAGGCAGAGTTCAAGTAATGGAGCAATGAAATAGAGTTTGGTGATGTAGAAGAGTGCTTGGACCTTGGCTCCGTAGCTGCCAGTCTGCTGACGTGAATACTAGTTTGTTTTTACTTGAATACAGTAATGAATAGCATAGTTGGGGCTCAAAACAACATGCAAAACTGCACTTTCAGCACTTTCAGAAATGTTGGAAATTCAGTTTTATCTGTGATAATTGTGAGAATTTGTGATCAGAGGATTCATGAAATATAAAAATCTTAGAAAAAACTCTTGGGTGTGTTCTTCTTCAAACCCAAATTCTAATTCATTGGTAGGACTTCATGTGTACAAAAATATGGATAATAAATTGATATAAATGAATATGGCATAACATCTTGGTTTTTGAGGTTACAAATGATAGAATGATAGCATGGTAGGTTGTTTTTTATTATTATTCCCACTTTTAAGTATTAAAAGATTTATACAGAAGATAAACCCTTCATAGTTGGATTTGGAACCAAGAATATAAATTCATAATACAATACAAGAGAGCTTCAAAACGTTCATGGAAAAAAATCCAATATCTTTTTTTTTTTTTAAGTTTTTATTGTGAATTGAATGAAAGTTTACAGGGCAGATCATCAGTTAGTTTTACATTCAACAAATCACATACTTTGTTTCATTACAAAGATTATAATCCCCAGTTTGATGATTGCTAGGGCAGAGGTGTAGTGAGGTTCACAGAAAGCAATACCACAGAATACCAGGCAAAGCAGATTCAGAGCATAGCTCCAAAACTCAGAACCACATCGGTAGCAATATTTTAAAAGTTTGAAGGCTTATAGCTAGTGGAACTTGTAGACAAAGTAAGAAATTGTGCACTTTTGAATCTGCAAAAATAAGTAGTGTGGAGCTGACAACTTGGGTGAGATCAAATGTCAAGACCAGGGGAGCGGGGGAGGAGGCACACCATGGAAAAATGCTACAGGAAATTCTGAGCAAAGGTGGACAATACACTTTGTCGGTTTTGCTTTGTTCTGATTTTTTTTTTGGTATATGTTTGTTTACATACCTGCATTCTGGTGACTAGAGGGGGTACCTTAGCAAGTGGACACCTTCCAGCCCTCAACACTGGTGGGTTCTTATGCCTCACATGTGCACAGATACTCTCAGCCCAAGAGACAGCCCTGAATGGTTTTGTGTTGTTGTTTGCTTTTTTTTTTAATACAGAAAAGGCCAGAACAAGGGGCGTGGAGAAGGAAAGAGAGTTTAAAAACAAAACAGGCCAAAAATAAAATTAAATCCTGAGGTACAGCATAACAACTAACAGTGGCATCTTAAAATCTCTCAGACAGCTTTGAAGGCAAGAAGCTGAAAGAGGACATTAAAGTCATACTCATATTAGGCTACAGATTTTGTTTTTTCTCTTATCTTCCTCCTCTCCCTTTTCTGTGATTATAGACTACAGTATCCAGTCTAGTTTGGTAGTGGCTGTTATTGTTGTTTTGTTTGGTAGTTTGTTTGTTTTTCTTGTTGTTTTGTTTGTTTGTGTTTTTTTGCTGTTGCAGTTTTATGCTCCCCATTTTTGCTGTTTTATGCTCCCCATTCTACTTTTGGAGGATTCTTTCTCTCCATATATTACCCAAGAAAGACAGAAACTACTGCCATATAGTCAAGCTACAATCACTCTATAAAACACCACAATATAAGCAATAATCAATAACAATTGCCATAAAACAGGGATGCAGACAACACTTGTGAAAGTTAATCTGAGTTAAGCAATAAGAAGAGTGAAAAGGGAAGCCCACATCCTGATTACATCTACCTGGAAGCAATCAGAAAGCATAAAACATGACAAATCACATACTCAATTAAGTATTAAGGCCACAGATAAACACTAAACATATCCAAGAAGCAAAAGCAGATGACCATATTGGCACATATCCAGAAACAAGATAAAATGTCTGAGACAAATGACCTAGAGGTAGACTTGGACTCCATTCTGGAAAGAGGGCAGGCCTCAAAAATACCTGAGAAGGAATTCAGAAAAATGATTATAAAATGTTTCAAAA
>NW_006408583.1:1193629-1194803 GCF_000296735.1 Chrysochloris asiatica
TAAGATTCATGTTGGATAACATGAAGAGGAATAACTTAAGAATTATTGACATTCCAGAACAAGAAGAATCACACAAGTCCACAGAGGGAACAGTTGAAGAACTGCTGGAAGAAATTTCTCTAACATCCTGAAAAGTGAAAAGATAAACATTCAAGAAGCTCAACAAACCCCAAGAAGGATAGACCCCAAAAGAAAATCACTGAGACATTTAAATCAAGCTCTCCAAAATCAAAGATAAGAAGACACTTCTGAAAGCAGCTAGGGTAAAAAGAAATGTTACATACTGCTGGCAACCGCAGCATGCATGGCAAGTGCTGAGAAGCTGAGGCCCAAGGACAACGTGGACGAAAGTCCAGTCTTTGGACCCTCCTCGAACTTGCCGGCCATGGACCCTGAGGGCCCAGGAAGTGACCCCTTGTGGTCCCAGGTTCATGGCTTTAGGGAGCTCACTGTTTGGCCATCTCTGTGCAATTTTCTTTAATTGTACTTTTGTGCATTCTGTACTTGTCCTTTATGCTCTTAATTCCGGTAATTGTGGCTTTTGGGGAAATAATTGTTTTCAGTAATAATACGCACAACGTTTTGGTCAATGGCTCTCATGCAAATGTCACTGCCCCGGTAACAAGAGTTGTGCATGAGGCTATGAAAAATAAAAGTGCAGGGGAACAGGATGTGGCAACGCAGAAAATGTGTAACAATTTTTTTTTAACCAATTACTCGGTAATGTTTAATATTGAACAGATACATGAGCTGCTAATGTCTATGTACAATAATAACACTGAAACTAGTAGCTACCCCCTGAAGACACCCCTGTGTATGTCTGTTGTACTCTTGATGTTTTTCATGGGAATCTTGCTGTATGTGTTAATTTTATGTACCCCCGAACCACCTCTGGGCATAACTATTGTGATCATAATACTTTTTTGGGAAGTTTTTTTAAAATGTAGTAGTTTTATGCACGATAAACAATCCCCCACTGTTCGATTATTAAACAATTGTGATATGAAGGTATAAACTGTAAATTGTTACCTTAGACATTTGCATTAACTAGTAAAATTTCCTCATATGATTCACGAGGAAAACTGCTTGGGCTGATCATATGAATTAGAACAATGGTGACTGCTCCCCCAAACCGCCTCCGGGTATAATCAACTTAATCCAGATGCTCCTCTTC
>NW_006408583.1:1199551-1200951 GCF_000296735.1 Chrysochloris asiatica
TGATTATCTAGCCATCTAGGCTGGCTAAAATGGGTATTATGTGCAAGTTTGGGTGGCCTTGTGCGTCTCCCCTCACTTTTTTTTCCATTCTTAACAAAGTACTTGAAAGTACTTGAAATCAACTTGAACACCAAAAACTGCAGAAATTTAGTTGGATATATATATATGTTGTTGTTAAATGCCGTCGAGCCGGCTCCGACCCATAGTGACCCTGTACAGGGTTTCCGAGGCTGTGAATCTTTACGGGAGCAGAGAGCCTCATCTTTCTCAGCTGGTAGTTTCGAACTGATGGCCTTTCGGTTCGCAGCCCGATTCGTAACCACTATATGTATAAAAGTAAAATAGGCAACTCTTATCCTTTGTTGTGTGCAGTTCTGACTCATAACTACATTTTATACAAAGTATCTGAGAATATAAATCTTTAGAGGAGCAGAAAGCCTCACCATTTTCCTCCCTTACCCTTTATATGAGCGTGGTGGTTCCCTATGATAACTACTAGACTGAGACCATGGGAGAAAAATTAAGCTTTCTGATCCCACGAAAACTTAAAGCCTCAGAAACCCTATGTTGTTGTGATGTGCCATCCAATTGTTTATGACTCAAAAACCATATCTAGGGTTTCCGAAGGGCAACTAATGGGTTTGAACCGCCTACCTTGAGGTTTAAACCGACCTTATGGTCGAATGCTTATCCTACAGCGCCACACTCCCGGAAGCCCTATACAGGCTCACTATGACTCGGAACTGACTCAATGGCACTTACCAACTACATTCTCGAAATTTCAGTCAAACCAGAATTCCATTCAGAGAACAGTGTTTACCCCAAGCTCTATACTCACTCCATAAACCTTAAACCGTTTCTTTTTCTATATGGAAGGCAACACCTAGCGGACTGGGAGAAAATATCGACTTGAAAGTCTGGGCCAGTCGCATACCGTGTGAGCTAGGAAAATCTCCTCACCTTTCTCCTTCTCATTCTTCTCTCCAGAAAGAAATAAGCCTTATCTCCTGAGGTTGTTGTTTCTAAGTGTCGAGTTAATTCTGACTCATAGTGACCCAGTACAGAGTTTCCAAGGAGCAGCTGGTGAGTTTGAACTGCCGACTTTATGGTTCGTACTCCAGTGCTTATCCTACAGTGTTACACCAGGTGGAAAAATCAATTCAGTGATGTACGCCAGGGAAAGATACACAATCTACCTGAAATAGTTGGGATCATTTGAGATATTAGATGAGAACAGATAGCAGAAAATGAGACATGCCTATAGACAAGTCTGGTAGCGTAGTGGTTACGAATCGGGCTGCGAGCCTTAAGGTCAGCGGTTCGAAACTACCAGCCGCTCCGCGGGAGAAAGATGAGGCTTTCTACTCCCGTAAAGATTTACACCCTCGGAAACCCTGTAC
>NW_006408583.1:1201306-1204643 GCF_000296735.1 Chrysochloris asiatica
TTTGCAGTCTGACGCATTAACCCACAGCACCACACTGTATAATGTTGTTGTTCTGTGTAATAGTCACCCATAAAAATGACTGACAATTTACATTAAGATCTTAAAGTCTAGAAATCTTGCAGTGATAAAGGTCTCTAACTTTACTGGACTCAGAGTTTCCTGGGCTCTTTTGACCATGGAACTCTTTTTATCGGAAAGTAAGATTTAGAACTTTTTGTCTGATTTAAGCTAATATTAACACTGTATCTTTTATTTCATCTGTTTGTGAAGTATTATCTTTTTATCTTGGCTTTCACCCAATAGAAGTCACAGTGGATTCGGCTTAAAGTCACTCTAGGGTTTTTCTCCCACAATTAAATAATGCTTCATTTTAACAGTTTACCACTCTTCATTTAAAAATTGTTAGGGTGCTTTCATTTACCTGTCTTTTCAATAGCTTACATTTTTGCTCAGCCTTCACATTTGAAACACCTTCTCAAGGACTTTTGAAGCATTCCGTATTTTAACACTTCATAAAACTAGAGTATTTTGAAGAAATATTTTCTTTTTCTTATGGGTTTATTTTGCTTTGGCAATGCCATTTGAAAGAACTTTACCTTTGCATTTGATGAGACTTCTTTCAAGGTATGTTGACATGTCAGTTGATGGTCTAGCAACTCTATTAAAGATTTGTAGCTGTTAAAGTGCTGTTTTTCTAAAAATGTATACAGCACTAGAAAAATCAATCCAGAGAGTTCTACAGTTCAGCCCTCACATCAGTGCTGTGATATCAGTTTCACTGACAAAACCAAAGTAAATGGAAGCTTGGTTAACCAGAATACACCATTCTGCTACTAGACTGGGAAAACAAGGTGTTTGCCTTGCTATCCAAAATGGTTAATTTCCTGCTCTTCTGGGACCAGTGTCTCTCCATCACTTTAGACTATGGTCATACTGTCTTCTATTTTTATTTGAGATATAAAGAGATATAAATGGTGTAACTAATAGGAATTTTAATTAATAATACTATTAAGCATATACTTTCAAATGGCATTTGTGTGTTTTTGCCTGAAAATTCTGATAAAAACTCCAAAATCCCTTATAAAGAATGGAGCTGGAGAAGGGCATTCTAGGTAATAGTAATGGACACAGATTATTTTTCATAAACTATGACTGGTGTTCTTGCATTCATTTCTGGACTTACCTCCTGCAAGTTTGTCTTCACTCTTATTATTCATTCATTCTTTAAAGGTCGAAATGACATCACTTGTGCCTTTGTATATTTTATAAATTTGGAGACTTGTACATAGACAAAAAATTGTTAACTTTAAATGTTTACTAATTGTCAACTATTCCATCTAGATCCATCAGCATTTTCCAAACTGATAGTGTAAAAGTGTTCCACGGCCACGTGGCCTGGTGTGGGTTAAACAGAATCAAACAGATTTCCTTATTTTAGGACCCCTTAGATTATTAAATACGGGAATATTCATTATGATTCTCTGTGGGTTAATGCACTGGACTGAAAAGTTGGTTTGAACCATAAGATTGGTGGTTTCAGATAACCAATGCTCCTCAGAACAGACTTAACATCACTTAGCAACAAGAAGATGCGCATAGAGCTTATAGTGTTTTCCATTTGTTTGATCAAGGTACCATTGTATCTTGTATTATGTACCTGATAAGCACATTGTACACACAAAATAAACATATCTAAGAAGGCTATTTTATGGAAAAATAAACCAATGAAGAAGCAATGCCTTTTAGAAACTTGGGTTCAATCAAGCCAAGGCACCACAATAATTATTCCATGAATTCTATAGGAGCTTACATTTAATACAAAAAGGAGCTAGGAGCTAAAAATAACATTGAGATGCATTAATCTTCATTTGAAGTTTACTGTGAAACTTTATAAATTCAGGCCACATTCTTTTAGAATTTATTAGTTCTTACTGAATAAAGAAAACAGAAAATAGCACAACCTTCTTTTATGAATATTCTAGAAGTGTTTACTTTTTAAATACAGAGATTCCAACAAAATAACAGTGAAATTGTATTTTTAGATTTACATTATACAATTGTTGAAAGTAATTTTGTCTTTATTTTTTGCCTTGCTCTTCATTCAAGTAAATAAGTGTCTTCCATTTAGTTATTGATTTATCCTCCCTTCCCCTTTGACCCTTGGGAACCATCAATGAACATTTTGGCTACTGTGAAAACTTTTTCTTCATTTTCCATAATAATGCTCTTGTACAATATATGTCCTTTTGTGATTGATTAATTTCACACAGCAGAATATTCTTCAGGTTCATTCATGTTGTTGGTGTTGTAGTTAGGTGCCATCGAGTTGGTACCCACTCATAATGACCCTATGCACAGCAGAATGAAACACTGCCCTCTCCTGGGCCAACCTCACTGCAGTTGCCAGGCTTGAGTCCATTGATGCTGCCACTTGGCCAATCCATCTCATTGGAGTCTTCCTCTTTTTCTCTCACCCTCCACCTTATGAAACATAATATCCTTCTCCAGCGACTGGTCCCTCCTGACATTATGTCCGAAGTATGAGAGATGAAGTTTAGCCATCCTGACCTCCAAGGAGCACTCTGGCTGCACTTCATCCAACACGGATCTACTGGTTCTTTTGGCACTTTCAATACTCTGCTCCAACACCATAACTCAAAAGCATCAATTCTTCTTTGGTCTTCCTTATTCACTGTCTAGCTTTTGCATGCATATGAGATTATTGAAAATACCATGGCTTGGGTCAGACGCACCTTAGTCCTCAAGCTGACATCTTTGTTCTTCAACACTTTTAAAAGGTCTAGTGCAGCAGATTTGCCGAACACAATATGTCATTTGATTTCTTGACTGCTGCTTCCATGAATATTTATAGTTGATCCAAGAAGAATGAAGTCCTTGACAACATCAATCTTTTCTCCATTGATAAGAATGTTGTTTATTGGTCTAGTGGTCAGGATTTTTGTTTTCTTTACAATGAGATGTAATCCATAACAAAGGCTGTACTCTTTGATATTCATCAGTAAATGTTTAAGTCAACTTTCAGCAAGCAAAGTTATATCATCTGTATATCGCAGGTTGTTAATTAGTCTTCCTCTAATCCGGATGCCACATTTTTCTTCATGTAACTCAGCTTCTCGGATTATTTGCTCAGCATACAGGTTGAATAAGTATGGAGAAAGAATACAACCCTGTCACACACCTTTCATAATTTAAAACCATTCAGTGTTCCCATGTTCTGTTTGAACAACAGCCTCTTGATCCAGGTACAGATTCCTCATGAGCACAATTAAATGTTCTGGAATACTCATACTTTGCAATGTTGTCCATAGCTTGTCAT
>NW_006408583.1:1206938-1232484 GCF_000296735.1 Chrysochloris asiatica
ATAGTTTTCAGATTCAAAATGGTCAATACCAGTCCATTTCAGCTCACTAATGCCTAAGATATTGATGTTTATGCATTCCATTTCATTTTTGACCACTTCCAATTTTCCCAGATTCATACTTAGTACATTCCATGTTCCGATTTTCAATGGATGTTTATAGCTGTTTCTCCTCATTTTGAGTTGTGCCCCATTAGCAAATGAAGGTCCCACAGGCTTTACTCCATTCGCATCATCACGGCCAACTCTATTTTGAGGAAGTAGTTCTTCCCCAGTTGCATTTTGAGTGCCTTCCATCCTGAGGGGCTCATTTTCCAGCACTATACCTGACAGTGTTTCTCTACTATTCATAAGGTTTTCAGTGAGTAAATATTAGGAAGTAGTTCGTCACTCCTTCTTCCTGGTCTGTCTTCATCTGGAAGCTCATCTGAAACCTGTCTTCCATGAGTGACCCTACTGGTGTTTAAAATACCAGTGGCGTATCTTTCAGAATCACAACTCACAAGCACCACAGTATGACAAACTGACAGATGAGTGGTGTTTCAACAGCAGACCTTGTGGTTCAAACTGACCTTGCAACCCAGTACATTATTCTGCTGTGGCAAACCAGAACTCCATACACTATGCACTAGTGAGCTGAAATTGACTGGTATTAGCCATTTTGACTCAGACAATCATTCATGTTAGAAAATGTTAATGAGATACAAATCAAAACAACAATGTGATAGTATCTCATCCCAACATTCATAGCAAAGTTCAAAAAGTCCGAAAACAATAAGTGCTGGCAAGGGTGTGGCGAGACTGGACCTAATCAACTACTGATGAGGCTCCAAATGGTGCAAACACGGTTGAAAATGGTATGGTGTTTCTTTAAAATTTTTGTAATAGAAATATCATATGATGCAGCATCATTTGTGTACTCTCCAAATATGTCATCTTGACTGGATCATGATTCTCAACTGGTTTATCATTATGAAATGATTAATGACCACCATTTATCTGTCAGTTTGTCAAACTGTGGAGGTTGTGTTGCTGTGATGCTGGAAGCTATGTCACAGATATTTTAAATAAAAGCAGGGTTATACATAGTGGACAAGTTTCAGCAGAGCTTTCAGACTAAGACAGACAAATAAGGAGAGGCAGACTAGTTCTAAATGTTTAGCCACTGAAAACATTATGAAAAGCAGTGGAACATTGTCAGATATAGAGGTGGAAGTTGAGCCCCTCAGGTTGGAAAGCTCTCAAAATATGACTGAGTAAAGACTGCCTCCTCAAAGCAGAGTTAACTGTGATGATGCAGATGGAGTTAAGTTTTCAGGACCTTCATCATTCACTGATGGAGCACAACTCAAAATAAGGAGATGCAATTGTAAACATTCATTAATAATTGAAACATGGACTGTATGTAAAGCAAAAATCTAGGAAAATTGAAAGATGTCAAAAATACAATGGAACACATGAGATCAAGATCCTTGGCATTGGTATACTATGCTAAGTGCCATCAAGTCAGTTTTGACCCATAGTGATCCTATATATAGTTCTGAGTAGTGATTGGTGGGTTTCAATGGCAGACTTTGTGCTTCAAACTGACCTTGCAATCCAGCACATTATCCTGCAGTGCCAAGCCAGCACTCCATACACTATGCATTAGTGAGCTGAAATTGACTGGTATTAGCCATTTTGACTGAGACAATCATATGTTAAACTATGCCAGGAATGAAAGATTCAAGAGGAATGGTTTAGTATTTATCATCAAATTGAATAGTTTGAGATCTATCTTGAAGTACCATACTGTCTTGAAGTACAATATCCTTATAGGATAATATCCATATGCCTATAAGGGAGACCAGTTAATAGCAGTATTATTCAAAATTTATGCACCAACCACTAAAATCAATGATGATGAAATTGAAGAATTCTACCACCTTGTTCAGTCTGAAACTGATCAAACATGTATTCAAGATGTATTGGTAATTACTGATGACTGGAATGCAAAGACTGGAAACAAAGATGAAGGATCTAGTTGGAAAATATAACCTTGGTGATAGAAAAATGCTGGAAATTCCATGATAGAATTTTGCTAGACCAATGACTTATTCATTGCAAATATCTTTTTCAAAATCATAAAAGGTGATTATATAAATGAACCTCACCAGATGGAATACACAGGAATCAAATTGATTGCATCTGTGGGTAGAGATGATGGAAAAGCTCAACATTATCAGCTAAAACAAGACCAGGGGCAGACTTTGAAACAGGCCATCAATTGTTCATATGCAAGTTTAGGCTGAAGCTGAAGAAATATTTTTAAAGTCCTTGAAGTAAAAATATGAGTTTGAACATATGCCACCTGAATTTAGAGACCATATGAAGAACAGATTTAATGAATTAAACACTAATGACCAAAAACCAAAAGAGCTGTGGGATAACATAAAGAATACCAAATAGGGAGAGATTTAAAAGACAGGAAAAAATGAAAGGACCAAAATGGTAGCCAGAAGAGACTCTGAAACTGGCTTTCCAGTGTAAAGACTTATGGTAACACAAATGGAAGTAAAAGTTCAGAAGAGACTCTGAAACTGGCTTTCCAGTGTAAAGACAATAACACAAATAGAAGTAAAAGTGCTGAACAGAAAAATTTAAAGGGCACCACAAGAAGACAAATGTTGAAATGTTAAAAAGACTGGAGTTAGAAACTTCATGCACCAAATCAAACTGAAAGAAGTGAAGAAAAAATTCAAGACATGGGTTGCAATATTGACGGATTCTATGGGCAAAATATTGTTTGATGCAAAAAAACATCCACAGAAAATGAAAGGTATACAAAGAATCACTGTACCAAAAAAGAAATGG
Organism: Chrysochloris asiatica; assembly: GCF_000296735.1. Taxonomy (NCBI): domain Eukaryota; kingdom Metazoa; phylum Chordata; class Mammalia; order Afrosoricida; family Chrysochloridae; genus Chrysochloris; species Chrysochloris asiatica. Next base: position 1,209,789 of record NW_006408583.1, read on the forward strand.
CTAATGTTCAACTATTTCAAGAGATAGCAGATGATCAAAAAGAAAAAGTCCAAGCTGCACGGGGGTGCTCCAGGAATTGACAGAATACAAATTGAAACCTTTCAACAAACTGATGCAGCACTGGAGGCACTCAGTCATCTATGCCAAGGAATTCGGAATGCAACTACCTAGCCAACTGAGTGGAAAAGGTCTTTGTAAAGAGTGATGACCAATTGGGATGTGGATATAATTGAACAATACAGTTAATATCATATGCAAGTAAATTTTGTTGATGATTCAGAAATAACCACAAATAGTACTTACAGAGCTTGCAAAAACTCAAGCTGGATTCAGAAAGGACATGGAACTAGGGACATCATTATTGATGTCAGATGGATTGCGGCTGAAACCAGACAATACCAGAAAGGTGTTTATCAGTGCTTGACTGACTATTAAAAGGCGTTTGACTGTGTGGATCATGACAAAGTATGGATAACACTGCAAAGAATGGGTATTACAGAACAGTTGATTGTGCTCATGAGGAAATTGTACATAGACCAAGAGGCAGTGGTTTGTTCAATCATAACTAGGGGATACAGAATGGTCTAAAATCAGGAAAGGTGTGTTCCAGAGTTATATTCTTTCACCACACATATTCAATCTGTATGCTGAGCAAATAATCTGAGGAGCTGGATTACAAAAAGAAGAAAGTGGCATCAGGATTGGGAAAAAACAACCTGCAACATGCAGATGATGCAACCTTGCTAATTGAAAGCAAAGATAACATAAAATACCTACTGATGAAGATCAAAGACTTCAGTCTGAGTTGCACCTCAATGTAATGAAAACAAAAATTCTCACCATTGGACCATTTTGCTTAGAACTACCATCAACACTCATGAAAGCAGCAGTCAGGAAATCAAACAATGTTATTACATTAGGTAAATTTGCTGCCCAAGACCTCTATAAAGAGTTCACAAGCAAAGGTATTTTCTTGCTTGTTAGTTGCCTGAAGGCCTTTGGTGAAGAATTTGTTTATGGCTTCTGCCCATTTTTCAAATGGATTATGTCTTTTTGTTACTGAGGTGTTGAAATATTTTTTAAATATGCTCTGTTGTTGTTGTTAAGTGCCATCAACAGATCTGACATATAATTACCCTGTATAGAGTTTCCAAGGAGCAGTTGATGAGCTTGAACTGCTGACCTTTCTATTTAAACTGACCGTCTAGTCCAGCCATTAACCTGCAGAATCACACCAGGAAATGTCCTCTAAGTATGTATAAAGAAACTACTAAATTTATCATCTAGTGATTTCAAACTTTGAAAGGGCAGAAAAAATAAATAAAATTTGAAATGTTCAGTGTATATTAAACTTAGAAAGATGTATCATTTACAAAAGGATAAATACAAAAATCACTTATTTCAATTTTTTTAAATAAAATATAGTTTTCTAGACACAATATTTGGACTTAGACTTGTACTTACTATTCCTAGCCACTGGTAAAAATGCACATTGTCCTTGTTAGCATGGTTCATTCTGATATAGACAATATCACTGCTGACTCAATTCTACATTGCTGACATAGTTTTAATGCATTTTCTCCTAGTTTTCCAATGTTGAGACTTATTGCTCAACATCCTGTAACATCACTACATAAAATGCCTGCTGTGAACTTTTCACTGGGTGTCTTCATTTCCTAGGGCTGCCATTGAAAATCATCATAATAATACATAACTTAAAAGAACAGAAATTTAGTCTTTCACAGTCCTGAGGTTATTGTTGTTGTTAGCTGTTGTCCAATCATCTACCACTCCTGGCAACCTCATGTACAACAGAACAACACATTACCTAGTCCTGAACCATCTTTATGATTGCCAGTATATTAGAGTCTACTGTAATTGCCATTGTGTCAATCCATCTTACTGCAGATTTCCTCTAGGGGCTAGAAGTCTGAATTCAGTCTATTGGCTCTAGACAGAGCTCCTTCTTTGTCTCTTTCTGCTTCTAGTAGCTGTTGGCAATACTTTGTGTTCTTGGGCATGAAGATGCATCTACCTCTATCTTCTCTAGGCATCTTCCTTCTGTGTGTGTGTGTGCCTATATCTATTCTGCTCTTTTAATAAGATACCACTCAAGAGGGATAGAATGTGGTCATACTCCAGTATGGCCTTCACTAACACAACAAAAAGAAAAAAAATTGTATTTACAAACAAGATCATATTTACAGGTACAAGAGTTAGGATCTCAACATAACTTTTGAAATGATACAGATCAATCCATAATACTAAGATAAGGAAAGCTACAATATAAAAATATAAAGGACTAGCTAAACTTTCTGTCTAGAAAATGTGTAAAATTTTGAGTATTTTTCATTCTGTTGTTGCTAAATCTACTCCATCAAAAAATCTAAGGACACGGTATTAAATTTATTAATCTAATGCCCAACTTCACTTTTTCTTTTATTTCAAGGTTATAAACTCTTAGGAAAAAAATACATTGTTGCAAGGGAATATTAAGACACATGGATTTTGGTTATCTCTTATCTGCACAAATATAACAAGAACTTCTTAAATGGATGCTTTTTAAAAACTAAAATGCATTCTGTTTAGTTACGTATTTGACAAGCATGGTATCAGCTATTTTTTCCTAAGTATACTATTGTTTTAAAATTATATAGCACTCACTGTAAGGGAACCAATCACAATAAATTCAACTGAAATTTGGAGATAGTTGCATGAATATTGTCATCCAAGTTCTATATCTTTGCTTACCAATACTATGGACTTTTCCCTAATGTGGAAACTCTGCTAAGAAATATTTTTTTTCCATATTGAACAAGAAGAACATAGCAGTAATCCTGTTTTCTTATTAGCTTTTTGATGACGAGTATCCCTTTTAACATGTAAGAGCTCAGTATCAGAGATGTGTATTATCCTTATGTTATTTCAATCTGTGCCATCAAATGAGAAATATTAACCATGTTCTATATTTCAGTAGTCAATATGCCTTTTTTGGTTTTGTGGATGAAATATTTAGGTGTAACTTGTGATTGGTCATATTAATCAGTGGTGCCTTTATTTGTATGTAAAATGACTTTGTACTTAAATATAGTTTTTCAAGTGAAAGCTTTATTTTCCAGGAAGTTATCACTCACTGTCTTCACTGAGTATTATCTACACATGAACAGACTGTGTGTACATTTTAACTGTACCTAACAAAACAAACTGCACAGACCCATGGACTTGTGGAACATTATTGAGCAAAGATTCTTTGGAGAGCTTGAAACTTGGTTGCACAGAGGAATCACCCAGGGAGCTTTAAACATACTGTTGCCTGGGTCATGCCCCAGAGATTCTAATTTAATTGGTATGGAGTGAAACTTAAGCATCAGGATTTTTAACTGCTCCCAGGTGAATCTAATACACATCAAAATTGAGAACCACTGTTCTAAGCCAATTGTTTTACAGATGGAACTATTTAACCCTATCAATGACACCCACAAATTTGATGTTAGAAATAAAGCTAAAATTTAAGTCTTCATAATTTCAGTTAATAATTCTATTTAGGAGGTTTTCAAGTTCTAATTACCCAGGTTTTGAGGTTCCTCAGAGGTATTTTAGGGTCTGTGGAGATGATGGAGATAAGAAACAGGCAGAGGGCTGGACCCTCTTGCCCGTCCGTAGGAAAAGTTTTATCTTGTCTTTGTTATCTGTTCAGCTTTGTTGTTGTTGTTAAGTACCGTGGAGTCAATTCCAACTCATAGTGACCCTATACAGTGTTTCTGAGGCTGTAAAGCCTCATCTTTCTCCTGCAGGAATAGGTGGTAGTTTCAAACTGCCAACCTTGAGGTTAGCAACCTGATTTGTAATCGCTATGCTACCAGAGCTTCTTTATTTGTTGAGCTACTTGGTAAAATTTCATTTGGAGAAAAACAAACAAAGGAAAATAGTTTTTTCTGTCTGTAATTTAAAAGATTGACTTGCAGATTGTTGCTGTTAGTTGCCATCCATTCAACTCCAATTCATGGCAATGCCCTGTCTTACAAAGTAGAATTGCTCTATAGGATTCTCATGGCTATAAATCTTAACAGAAGTAGATCTCATGGACTTTTCTTTGTGGTACTGCTAGGTCAGTTCAAGCTACTAACCTTAGGTTAGCAGTAGTGTGCAAATCATCTGTGATACCAAGGAAGTTAGCTGTTGATGGTGGCAGTGTTAGATGTCGTCCTCTAGTTCATTCCAACTCATAGCAATCCATAGCAAATGTTGCCCAATCCTGCTCATCCTCATGATCGTTGCTATGTTGATTTCGCTGTTGCTCCCACATGAGTCAATCTCATTGTCACCCCCTTTTTTCTACCGATGCTCTACTTTACCAAACATGATGTCTCTTGACAAAGCTTTGACATCTTTCTTACTAACGTGTATTCTGGCTGTACTTCTTCTAGCAGTCTATGGTATAGTCAATATTCTTCTACAACACCACAACTCATATGCATTAATTCTTCTTCAGTCTTCCTTTTTCATTGTTCGTTGTTCATTGTCTATTGCTTAAGTGGTGATCAAAATACATAGCTCGATGACCTTAATCATTAAAGTGATATCTTTGCTCCAATGATTTATTTTGCAGAAGAGTTGCCTAATGCAAAATATCATTTGAATCCTTGACTGCTGCTTCCATGAACAATGATTGCTGATCTCTAAGAAGAATGCGATCTTTTAACAACTCCGATTTCTTTGTCATTTATCCTGATCTTATTTAATGATCCAGTTGGAAGATTTCATTTCGTTATGCTCAGGCATAATCCATACTGCATGTAAAGGCATTCAACTGTGTGGATCATAACAATTACAGATGTTTCAAAGAATGTAGTTTTAGAACATTTAATTGACACATGCATCAAGACTCGGTAATTTAAGCAAAACAAGGGGATGCTGTATGGTTTAAAATTGTAAAAAGGTGTACAGCAAGGTTATATTCTTTCACTTAACTTATTGAATCTGTATGCTGAGTAAACAATCTGACAACTTGGCCAATATGGAGAAGAATGTGGAATCAAATTTGGAGGAAGACTCATCGACAACCTAAGATATACAAGTGCTTGCTGGAATTTCTTTCAGCTTGGGAAATGCTGAGTATGTTCTTCCCTTTTGGTTTTTGAACTCCCGGTCTATCTTCATTTTATTATAATACTTTGAGGCTGCCTTTTGAAATGGTCTGCTCTTCTGTTTACTTCATCATGTCTCCCAGTCACTTTAGCTTCCCTGTGTTCTAGAGTAAGTTTCAGAGTCTCTTCTGACATATATTTTGGTCTTCTTTCTTTTCTGTCTTTTAATGACCTTTTGCTTTCTTCGTGTATGATATTCTTGATGCTATTGCATCATTTCTCTGGTCTCAAGTCACTAGTGTTCAATGAATCAAATTTATTCTCAAGATAGTCTCTAATTCCAGTAGGATTGTATTTTGGCTCCTGTGGACTTACTTTAGTTTTCTTTAGCTTCAACTTTAGCTTGTATATGAACAATTGACAGTCTGTTGCACAGTCAGCCCCAGCCTTGTTTTGGCTGATAACATTGAGATTCTCTATCACCTCTTTCCATAGATGTAGCCTGTTTGATTCCTGTGTATTCTCCGGAGTTTTATAGACTGGAAACTTTCAGAAATGCAAGCTGGATTCAGAAGAGGTCATAAAATAGGGGATATCATTATTGATGTAAGATGAATCATGACTGAAAGCAGAGACTATTAGAAAAAGGTTGACTTGTGTTTTATTGACTATGCAAAAACTTTGCATTGTGTAGACCATAACAGATATGGACAACATTGCAAATAATGAGAATTCCAAAACTCTTGTACTTATGTGAAACTTATACGACAGCCAAGAAGTCATTCAAACAGAAAAAAGGGGATTACTTCACAGTTTAAAATCAGAAAAGGTGTTGTATCATTTTACCATCAGTGTTGTATCATTTTACCATATTTATTCAATCTCTATGCTGAACAAACAATTTGAGAAGCTGGACTATATGGAGAAAAATGCAACATCAGAAGGATGATTCATTAACAACCTGCAAGACACAAATGATACAACCTTGCCTGCTGAAAGCAAAGAGAACTTGAAGTATTTACTGATGAAGATCAAAGACTACAGCCTTCAGTATAGATCCCATTTCAACATATAGAAAACAAAAATCCTCACAACTAGACCAGTAAGCAACATTACCATAAATGGAGAAAAGCTTGACACTCTAAAGGATTTCATTTTACTTGAATCGACAATCAATGCACATAAGAGCAGCATTTAAGAAATCAAATGATGGATTGCACTGGGTAAATCTGCTGCAAAAGACCTCAAAGTGTTAAAGAGTAAAGTAGTCATTTTAAGAAATAAGTGAATCTCACCCAAGCCATGTATTTTCAATTGTTTCATATGTATGTGAAAGGTGATGAATAAAGGAGACCAAAGCAAAATTGATGCCTTTAAATATGGTGCTAGCAAAGAATGCTAAATATACTATGAAATAGCAGTATGTTTAGAGCAAACAGATCTATCTTTGAAGAAGTATAACTGGAATGCTCCTTAGAAGCAAGGATGGTGAGACTTCATCTCACATATTTTGGTCATGTTATCAGAAGTGAACAGTTCCTAGAAAAGACATCATGCTTGGAAAAGTAGAGGGCAGTGAAAACAGGAAGAGCCTCAAAGAGAAGGATTAACACAGTGGCTACAGCAGTGGGTTCAAACATAGCAAGCATTATGAGAATGGCACAAGACCAGGCCATGTTGCATTGTGTTGTCCATAGGGTTGATATGAATCAGAACCAGCTCAATGTCACCTAACAACAACAACATGTCATTCAGTGTGCTCTGATAAAAAGAGAAGAGAGAAGAGATAACAGATTACAGAAGGGAGCAAATTAAATAAATCCTTTAAAGATACTGAATACAGAGAGATTCTCTTATTCACATCAGTTCATTTTAGCTTGTCTCATGAAGTTCTTTTCCATAGTAATAACAAATTTTTTAAAACACCTTATAACCCTATCTTTTCCATGGAAATGTTTTGTTGGGCCTGTATCTTATCTCCTTGTTTTAAAACCCAGGAGATTTCTAATAAGAATTCTGTTGCTTAATTTTTTTAACAGAAGTTTTGTCACTGGGCTAGGATTCTTCATACCAGCCTACAGTGGAGGCCAGCTTGAAGCCAGTTTTTTCAAGAGGGATGATTCTTTATGTGGAGTCGGATATCCACACTCTTCACTACTTGCTGCTCATTTCAAGGTCCTCTTCCTTTCTTAACCATCAGTGCTTTGTCTTCCTGACTTAATGCTTTTGGTGTTGTTAGGAGCCGTAGAGTCGATTTCATCTCGTGCCTCCCTAATGTGACAAGTAGTAACCCAATGTGACAGTTGAACTACCCCAGAGACTTTTCTTGATTATAATCATTACCAGAGTAGATTACCAAGTATTTCTCCCATGGAGCTGCCGGGTGGGTTCAAACTGCCAACTTTTCAGTTACTGCTGAGCATTTAACTATTGTGACACCAGTACTCCTCCCTGACTTATATTACTTTATATTCTAAAATAGAAAGGAAAACAGCCCAAGAAGAAGAGCAAATAGAGAACAACTGTTTCATCCTAATAATATCTGCCTGGAAAACATCCGTCCACTTTATCGATGGAGAAGGCTGTAGCAATGAAAAACTTAAGTCTTAGTGATGAATGTCATCACTTACAACATCAATGGAGCTAAGACTAAATTGTCATCCACCAATATCTTGAAAGCTGTTATATAACTTTTTGTCTATACAGTTTTATTTATTTTCATCTTTTTGCCTTAGAATTTCTAGCAGTCATCCATTCTTTAATTTTTATTTGGATATCTTATATTTCCCATGCTACTGCATGAAATCTGATATGGAATCCACTTGCTATATTTTTATTACAGGCAGTCCCCAGATTATGAATGAATTCCATTCCTAAATCTCTCTTTAAGTGAAAATTTTAGAAGCTCGGTGGGGGCGGGGGCAGAAATGAGAAAGACCCTCAATGAAATAGATTAGCATAATGGCTGCAACAAAGGTCCGAAACATAATAATTATTGTGAAAATGGTGCAGGAGGGACAGTTTTTTGTTCTGAACATGCGAGTCTGAACCAATTTAATGACACTTAACAACAATATATAATTCCAACAAATTGGAATAGCTAGGCATGGTTGATATCTATTGTCAGTTAGCCAAATATTTGTCTTAGTGTATATTTGTATGCATAAAAACACTAAGGAAATACTTCCAGACACACTAAAACATCTTTAACATTATACAGTTAGAATAAGTACAATGTTTTGATGTGTGTCACAAAACAGCACCCATTTGTTATTATGAACCATGTATGTATCTAAAATTGTTAATATAATATTCTTTATGGGTGTTGGTTCATAACTGTGGGTTATACATAAGTCAAAGTTTCACAGCTTGGGGTTGGCCTGTATTGATAATTGGGTAATATACAATATACAATAAGAATAGCTCTATTGATTTCCTTATATATGCCATATGTCACCTGTAAACATTATCTCTAATCCTCCCAAAATTATATGGTTATTACTTTTATATGCTTTGTATTCATGAGAATCTTAGACTCACACTTGGCTTTAATCTATTTCTGGAGAGATTTTGAAAGTCCATGCCTTCCCACTCATGCACCATATTTTATTCTCTCCATAAGACCCCTGACTCAAGTGGGGTTTGCCCCAATCTCATGATTCTGAAAAGTGAAGACCAATAGCATTGACAGATTTGAAGTTATTTTTCGTTCATTAATAAAACTCTGTTTTGTTTTGTACCCAAAGGACTTAGGGAATCATCCCACTTTACCACAAACTGAAGGTTAAACTTAAAGATAATGCAATTATAGAAAGCATTGCATAAACAAAAAGGATATTTATCCATGAATGGCACTTTACAAAAATTCATCTAAATTTTATGTGCTGTAAATGTTATGTGGGAGCGTGGTGTGGTGGTTCCATACAATGGGGGAGTTCTGGACCACGAACCACACAGGTCCAAGGTTCAAGCCTGTCTCCATAGGAGACAGATGAAGCTTTCTGTTCTCCTAAAGATTTTAAAAGCCTCAGAAACCCTATCCAGAGTCTGTACGAGTAGGAACCAACTCGACAGCACATAATAGCAACAACAGGTGAAAGAGCTCTAGAAGCATACTGGATTACGAGCTGGGCTTCAAAGTGCAAGGTCAATAGTTCAAACTTACCAGTTGCTTTGTGAGAGAAAGAGGAAGCTATCGGCTCCCATAAAGATTTACAACCTTAGAAACACTACACAGTGTTGCTATGAGTCGGAACTGACTCAGTGGCACACAATCACCACCACTACCAGTCTGGAGACTGGTGTGGCAGTGTAGGATAAGCACTGGGCAGTTAACGAATAGATTGGCAGTTCAAACCCAGTAGCTATTTCTCAGAAACACTAAATAGATTCATTATGAGTCAGAATTGATTCAATGACACTTAACAACAACAACCTAAACCAGCGTCCTTTAATGACTTAACTGCACTTCAACATAACATTTTTGCTCCTTTCAACTCATTCTCTAATTCTACCTTGAATTATTCATATCTCATTGCTGGCACATCTATAGCAAATAGAAAGCAGAGTATGTGGCTCTCTTACTCATTTTATCACCTTACCATCTCCTAGATAAGGAAGGCATTGCACAAAACAGGTACTCTATAAATTGAAACTTGCTCTTGAATGTAGAATAGCTAAAGCAAAAGGAAGTAATAGTGGAGCAAAAGAGCTAAATGGAATATTTCAAAAGGGCACTTTCAAGACAAGTAAAAACATTTTAATTAAATGTGTAGGGACTTGTCACCAGAAAACCAAAAAACAAAGTACAGCCTTGGTATTGCTCAAGCTAAAGGGACAGAAGAAGAAAAAAAAAACGTTTTGCTAGAAAGCAGATGACTGAAAAGACCTGTGAAAACTGAGTGCAAAGAAAGTTGTGGCTGTTTTTAGGTACCATTAAGTCATTTCCAACTCACAACGACTCTATGTATAACAGAACAAAACACTGCCCAGTCCTGGGCCACCCTCACAATTAGGTTTATGTGTGAGCCCACTGTTACTGCCACTGTATCATCCCATCTCGTTGGGGTCTTCCTGTTACTCAAGGAGCCTCCACTTTTCCAAGCACGATGTCCTTCTTCAGAGACTGTTGTCTCCTGACAACATGTGCAAAGTATGAGGGATGATGTCTTCTCATCCTGGCTTCTAAGGAGAATTCTGGTTGTACTTTTTCCAAGATAGATTTGTTTGTTATTCTGGCAGTCCTTGACCTTTTCTTTTCTTTTTTAAACTTTTGGTTCTGAATTCAGTGAAAATTTACAGGCAAAATCATCACTTTCAGATTCAACAAATCATATACTTTATTTCATCTCAATGATTGCAATCCCCTCCATGCAACAACAGCTATCCCGCTTCCTCCCTGTGGTTCCGATCTCCATTCTACCTTCCCATCCCTTCTCAACTTTGTCCTTAGATAAATGTTGCCCTTTTGATTTGTACGATTGACCATTCCATGGTGAGAATACCTCACTAGTGTTGTTGTCCCCACTATATACCTCTCTACTGCTTGATTGAAAATTTGGCTGAAAAAGGGTGCGCTCCTTTCCAGACCTAAAGGTTAGTCGAGGGCCACAGCCTCAGCTTCCTCCAGTCTCATTCTGACAAGTAAGCCCAGTCTTTTTTTCAAATTATTTTTAGTTTTGTCCCACAATTTATTCCACTCTCTCCAGGACCTTCTAAGGTAATCCTTTTCAGAGTAGTTGGTAGTGGTTGCCAGGCACTATCTAGTTCTTCTGGTCTCAGAGTCATGGACACCAATGTTCACATGTTCCATTAGTCTGTTGGAGTAATTTATTTCAAGCATCTTCAATTCTCACCATCCTTATTTCTTCAGCACATGGAGAGATGAATAGCTACAGCTTAGATGGCCACTCCTGAACTTTTAAGATCCCAGACTCTTATTAAAGTAGGATGTAGAACATTGTCTTTGGGAACTATGTTATACCAATTGACCTTGGTGTCCCCTGAAACTATGGTCCAGAACTCCTAGACCCAGTAACTCATTGCCTTAAGATGTCTGATACCATTTAAGAAGTTTTCATCATTTTGCACTCTATATGATCCACCACATTCATAGTTACATTTTCAAGAAAGATAAATACCCACACACAGATGTCTTCTACTTTCCAACTCATATATTTTGGGGTAAACTCCCATTCTTCCTCCCAAACCGCATCAGCCTGTGTTCTGTCCATGTATCCACCCACAGAACACTGTTGTTCCAAGGTTGTGTATCTTTCACTATTTATCTCGATCCCCTTTAGCCCTTGTATAACTCCCTGTGTCATTCTTCTGCCAACCTCCCTCTTCTAATATGTTGTACTCCCCCATCTTTTATATTCCCCTTCCCATCACCCAAGTTAACATATGTATACCCTCTACCCAGTGAATTACTCTCCCATGCTCTTTTCATTTTCTTCTTCAAAACTATAATTCAAATGCATCCATTCTTCACAGTCTTCCTTAGTCTTTGTACAACTTTCATGTATATATGAGGTGATTGAAAATACCATGGCTTGGGACAGGCACAACTTAGTTCTCAAACTGACGTCTTTGATATTGAACATGGTAAAGAGATCTTGGGCAACAGATATGACTAATGCAATGTGTTGTTTGATTTCTTGACAGATACTTTGCTTGTTGAGCATTGATTGTGGATGCTAGCAAGATGATCTTTATCATGATGTTATTTATTGATCTAGGAGTGAGATTTTTCATTTTCATTACAATAAGTTGTAGTTCATATTGAACACTGAAGTCTTTGGTCTTCATCAGTAAGTATTTCAAGTCCTCTTCACATCAAGCAAACAAGGTTGGGTCATCTCCATATCATGGTTGTTAATGAGTCATCTTCCAATCCTGCCATATTTTTTTTCATTTAATCCAGCATCTTGGATTATTTGCTCAGCATACAGATTGAATATGTATGGTAAAGGATACAACCATGATGCACACACATTTCCTGATTTTAAAGCATTTAGTATTCCCCTGTTCTATTCTAACAATTACTTCTTGATCTATGTACAAGTTCCTCATGAGCACAATTAAGCAATCTGGAATATTCATTCTTTGCATAGTTCGTTATAATCCATACAGTCAAATGCCTTTGCACAGTCAGTACAATGCAAGTAAACTTGCTTCTGGTATTCTTTGTTAAGAAAGTAGCAAGGAAAAATCAACAATCAACCAGATTGACACTGGAAAATTACCACAAAGTTTTAAAATTAGTGGCATCAGGACGACTAATATAAATTTTAATATTAATCCCTCTTCTTAGATGACAACCCAGCAGTAAAATTTGCTGAATGCAAAGCCTTTTTTAGAAGGCAACTTGGGAGGAAGCGAATTGAATTAAGGTAGTGTGTAGAAGGACAACGTAAAAGAGAAAAAGAATAGTGTGCACAGGAGGTAAAACATGGAATTGTTATTCCTATTGTGTTTCACCAAGTCCGTTGTAACTCATACCAACCTTGTATAGGATTTCTATGAGTAGCTGGTGAGTATGAACTCCCAACTTTGCCGTTGTCACTCCAATGTTTATTCTACAGTGCCACCACTTGGACAGTTGTTCTTGTTAAGTGTCATCGAGTATGTTCTGACTCATAACTACCCTGTATAGGATTACCAAGGAGAAGCTGGTGAGTTTGAACCACTGACTTTGCAATTCGAACCAACCTTATGTTTCAGTGCTTATCCTACAGTGCCACACAGAAAAATAGCAGGAACCTACAGTCTGGGGGGTGAAAGAAAGTTTGCTTTTCACTTAGCTATCACCCTCGGGAACCCTGTACAGGGTCACTATGGATCGGAACTGACTCGAAGGCACTTAACAACAACAACAACATTATATTATTATAATGTATTTCAATGTCCTTAAGTGTTTTTGGATGTGAGCTTCTCTTCCTTTCTCTTCTCCAAATCTTAAACAATATTTGGTTTATAGAAGGTCAATAAAGATGAGCAAATAAAATGTTGACTTCAATAGACAATGTTAAAGAAACATCTCATTGATGATACACATATCCTAAAAATGGCAACAGTACTTTAACAAAAGGATTTCTTCTGGGAACACCAAAACTAGATAATCTTTAAAACAAGGCATATCACATCCACATAAAATTATAGTCATTACTCTTCTTAATCATCTTTGCGACTACCAAATTCTTACTATAACAATAGTTCCGCGAAGAGTCCTATATGACATTTAAGCTATTGATTGTGATGATTAAATTATTAAGACATAATTTGATGGTGCCTTACAAGTAAAGACAATATTTTGTCTTTGTGAAATGAACATCAATTTGCATTACACCCTAAACCATATTAAAATTATACTAAAGGTACTTCAAGGCAGAAAGCCGAAGCATGGAGGAAAATAGAGAAAGACAATATAAGCAAATTTTCCTAGAAAGCAAATAGTTGAAAAGTCCTGAGTAAAAACCTGAGGGATGTTATGTACCTTCCAGCCTGTTCCCATTCACAGCTACCCTATGCACAACAGGATGAAACACTATTCAGCCCTGTGCCATCCTCACAATCGTTATGATTCTTGTCGTCATACGTCAATTCATCTCACTGGGGGTCTTCCTCTTTTTTTGATGACCTTCCTCTTTACCAAGCATGATGTCCTTCTCCAAGAACTGATCCCTTCTGACAACATATCCTAAAGACAAGAGATGAAGTCCCATAATCTTCACTTCAAAGGAACACTCTAGCTGTCCTTATTCCAACACAGGTTTGTTTGATCTTCAGGAAATTCATGGTATTTGCAATATTCTTCACCAACACCATAATTCAAATGCATTGATTCTTCTACAGACTTCCTTACTCGTTGTCCAATCTTGACATATATATGAGGCGATTGAAGATACCATGGCTTGTATCAGACACAATTTAGTCCTCAAAGTAACATCTTTGTTTTTTGTGTTTTTTTAACACTTTAAAGAGGTCTTTTGAAACAGATTTACCTAATGAGGTACATCATTTGACTACTTGACTGCTACTTCCATGAGCATTTACTTTGGATGTTGTTGTTGTTGTTAGGTGCCATTGAGTTGAGTCGGTACTGACTCATAGCGACGATCTGCACAGCAGAACAAAACACTGCCCAATCCTGGGCCATCCTCACTCACTACTGTTGCCATGCTTGGGTTCATCAATGTTGCCACTTGGCCAATCCATCTCATTGGGAGTCTTCCTCTTTTTCTCTAACCCTCCACCTTACCATACATGATATCCTTCTCCAGCGACTGGTCCCTCTTGACAATATGTCTGAAGTAAGAGAGACAAATTTTGGCCATCTTGCCCTCCAAGGAGATTCTTTTGGCAGGCCATGGCACTTTAAATATACTCCTCCAACACCATAACTCAAAAGCATCAATTCTTCTATGGTCTTCCTTATTCACTGTCCAGCTTTCGTATGCATATGTGTTTATTGAAAATACCATGGCTTGGGTCAGGCGCACCTTAGTCCTCAAGCTGACATCCGTGCTCTTCAACACTTGAAAAAGGTCTTGTGCAGCAGATTTGCCTAATGCAATACATCGTTTGATTTCTTGACTGCTGCTTCCGTGAGTGCTGATAGTTGATCCAAGAAGAATGAAGTCCTTGACAACTTCAATCTTTTCTCCACTGATAAGAATGTTGTTTAATGGTCCAATGGTGAGGATTTTTATTTTCTTGACATTGAGATGTAATCCATACTGTAATCTTTGATCTTCATCAGTGAATTTTTAAGTCCTCTTCACTTTCAGCAAGCAAGGTTGTATCCTCTGCATATCGCAGATTGTTAATGAGTCTTCCTCCAATCCATATATATAATTTCCAAATGCTTTTCAATGGTGCTCATATCAATTTATACTTCCAAAAGCAATGGATAAGAATTCTAGTTGCCCTACTTCTTGATAATACTTGGTATTGTCCATTTTCATTTTAGCCATTCTGGGCAGAATGCACAGTGGAGCAATAAATGCTGCACCTGAGGCATCTTTATCTACTTGATGTATCTAAAGATCACTTAAATGCAACCTTTTGTTCATCTCTTCTTCATTTTGCTTTCACTGACTCAATTTTCTCCAGATTTTTTTTTTTTATGGTGGTGGTGGTGGTAGTGTGCCATGGAATTGGTTCTGACCCGTAGCAACCCTGCATAGGATTTCTGAGGCTGTAAATCTTTATAGGAGCAGAAAGCCTCATCTTTCTCCCGCAGAACAGCTGGTAGTTTCAAACTGCTGACCCTGAGGTTAGCAGCCCAACTCATAACCACTACACTACCAGAGCTCCTATCTTTTTTATAGGAACTATAATAAACACAAAAGGTCAACAGTTCAAGACCACCAGCCATTCCATGGGGAAAAGATGAGGTTTTCAGTTTCCACAAAAGATATAAAGCTTCTGAAATCCCATGTCATTTTTTGTTAAGCACCCTCAAGCTGGTTCCAACCCATTGCCACCCAGTATAGGGGTACCAAGGAGTGACTAGTGAGTTTGAACTACTGACCTTGTGGTTCAAACCAACCTTTTGGTCCTGCACTTATCGTAGAGTGCCATACCTGGACTCCATGAAACCCTATACAGAGTCACTATGACTCAAAACTAACTCCAAAAATTTAACACATCCTTTTTGTTGTCTTTCTCTCTTTTACAATGTGCTTCTATCGACTTTGATTTCTCTTGACTATGGTCCATTTTCTTTATTTCTAGGTTTCACATTAGATTATGCCAGTCTGGATTGAAGAGTGATTTTTGTTCTGATTTTTCTCTCCTCCAGAGTGAGCAGTTTCTTTTTCTTGCAGGTTAAGATAAAGTACTATTCATTTATATCTGTTGGAGTTGAACTGAGCTGGAACTGAGGTGAAATTTTAATTGAGTTCCTCTATGATATGGAGTCCTGGTGTGGCGCTTTGGTTAATGCGCTAGACTGCAAAGCCGTTTGAACTGCAAAGTCGGTGGTTCAAGCTCACCATTCACTCCTCAGAAACCCTATACAGGATTGCTATGGGTCGGCACTGGCTCAACGGCACTTAACAACAACAACAACATGATTAGCCCTGGAATCCTGGTGTGGCGCCATAGGATAAACACTTGACCTCAAGGTCAGTTTGAACAGCAAGGTCAGCAGTTCAAACTCACCAGCCAATGCTAAGAAACTCTATACAGGGTCACTATGAATCAGAACCAACTCAACAGCACTTAACAACACAACAGTAATTAGCACATCTCCAAATTTTTGTCATTGTCCTTTTGGTTTTGTTAATTTTGGAATTCAAGTGGATTAGACTCTAGTTTTAGATATTTTTGGTTCCGATTTCAATTCAATTCTAGCAAGGCACAGCATTCAAGCACAATGATATTTTGCAAGATGATATCATATCCCTTTACATTTCAATCAATCTCCAATGCTATGTCCTTGACAAAATTTTATCTCAATATCATCAAGGGTTATGATTGGAGAGAAAATAGTCAAACTGAATGATTCGTTTTTGTGCTTGGGGTTCTTCCTAATGCTGTTTTTGTTTTTGTTTTCAGAAGCCCATACTATTCTCTAAAATCTTGCCTCATTTCTTGGTGTACCTGCTAAGCCTCTCAGCACAGGCACCCACTCCCAGATGAAGAAGCTGTATTATCTCTCTGATCACTTATGAAGGGCTTGTTTCTGTTGATTAGCATTTGCATGGTATATGAAGGTGAGTCAAAATGTATCCACACTCTGGCTGTAGAATTTATTTTAATAAACTTTTAGAGAAGACAAATACATCATTTTTTGACACAATCTCATTGCCTTTCAAAATACTTTTTCCATCTGTCAACAAGCTTTTGTATTCCCTATTTTAAAAATGTTTTAGGCTGAGCTGCAGGCCATGAAAACACCACTGCCTTCACTTTTAATCAGAGTTGAAACTTCATCCTTGAAGGGCTGCTTTCAGGGGACCAAACAGGTGAAAGTCCAACTGAACGATATCAGTACCATAGGGAGGGTGCTTTAACGCCTCAAAACAAAATTTTTGCAGAGCATCAGCAGTGTGGGCAGAGGTATTCAGATGTGAATTGTCATGCAAGATCACAAAGACTTTGGATAGCAATCCTCTGCGTTTAATCCAAAGTTTAGGCTTTAGCTTTTCTGTGAGCATCTCACTGTAACAAGCACTATTGATTGTTGATCATTTTTCCTGATAGTGTTCTAATACTGGTCCTTGAGAATCCCAGAAACCTTTATTAGTTCTCCAGCTGATAGTTGACTTTTGAACTTTTTCTTGTTCAGCAATTGAGGATGTTTCCATTCCATTCTCTGTCATTTACTCTCAGGCTCCTAGTGATGAACCCATGTCTCATCACCAGCAACGATTTCTTTAAAGAAATATTTACCTTCCTTTGAGTATCAGTCCAAATTTTGTTTGCAAATGTCCAAACACTTCTGTTTATACTCTTCCATAAATTGCTTGGCACAAACTTCTCGAAACCCAAGTCTATTATGGATTATATCATAGGTAGAGCCATGGCTGGTTTGTAAATGATTTGACACATAATCCACTGTCTCTTATCTATTCAACAGAAGCATTTCATGGTCACGCTCAATGTTATCATCAGCCGTGGACATGTGTTGGAGTTTTAATATAAGCAGAGTGAGGATAATTTTTCACTCGCCCTCGTATATATGACAAACCTTAAAAAATCTCATGTAAAATTAGAAATAAAAGATAATTTAATTTTCCAGAGAGACAGTGATACCAGAGATGGAGGCAGGGATGAGGACATGGAGAGAGGGAGCTGCTGAGGACTTTAGACTCATAGAAAGAGAAAGACTGAGTGCTGATGGTCTAGAGGCAGGCTTACAGAATATGCACTTGGTTGTTTAAATTATTATATATTCCTGAGTATTTTGTGTACATCTCCCTCAAAAAAAAAAAAGAAAAGAAAAGAAAACAGAGGGAATGAAAGCAAATACTGTTGAATGATGATGCACAAAGGAGATTGTAATCATTGCAATGAAACGATGAATTTAAAACCGGTGTTCTCCCATGTAAACTATCACTCAATTCACAATAAAAACTTTAAAAGATGAAAAAAAAGGGGGAGTTGGATCTTATTCCTAGAGCTGGAAATCAAAAGAGCAGAGATTTAAAATAAGTATCAGAATATTTCCATTCAATTAAAATCTGTGACGAATTCACCTTAAAAGATAATGTAATTTTACCACAAACTTTTTGAAACCCCATTGTATAGGAGCTCCAGTGGCACAATGGCTAAATATTTGGCTACTAACCAAAATGTTGGAGGTTCAAACCTGACCAACAGCTCCATGGCAGAAATACCTGATGGTGTACTCATGTTAGAATGTCAGCCTAGAAAACCCTGTGGGGCAGTTCTCCTCTGTCACAAAGTCATTATGAAGTCAAAATCAACTTGATGACATGCAGCAATATATAACTGCTGTGTTACCAAACCCATAGCCACATGCTGATTGCAACTAATAACATTCCTATAGGACTGCTCCATAGTGTTTCCAAGGCTATAAATCTTCATGGAAGCAGATAACCACATCTTTCTCCCATGGAGTAGTTGGCGGTTAACAGAAAGAACTTAACCACTACACCACCATAGTTCCCTCTCTATCTGTGGATCACTATATATATATTAATATATATGGATGTACATATATATTAATGTATGTCCTAAATAAATCTGTAGACAATGAATATATTGGGAGATGATATCTATTTTCCTAATAACCAGTATTAAACTTGCAATTCTATCCCTGAACATATATCCAGAAAAAAATATGAGTGTTTAGTTCTAGCAAGAGACATGTACAAGAATTATTACAGCAGATGTACTGACCCTGAATGCCCATCAGCAATAGACTAAATAAAATGAATTATGGTTTATTAATACAGAACATACACAATGAAAAAGAACGAGCTGCACTAGCAATGATGGCTTTTCTAAACATGATGTTGAATGAAAGATCCAGACACAAAAGAACACATACTAGATGATTCTATTTATATGAATTTCAATAGGCTTATAGATAAAGGAGTTAAAATAGTAGCTGTGTATAGGAGTATTGATTCAAATGAAGTATGCTGGAAATTTATGGGGTACTGGAAATACATTATCTTAGACTGAGTGGTGGTTACATTGATGTATACATATATAAAATATCATTGATCTTTTTTTTTTCCTCTAAGTTTTCATTGTGGATTGTGTATAAGTTTACAGGGCAGGCAGATCATCAGTTTACATTCAACAAGTCATACAACTTGTTTCATCACAATGCTTTCATTCCCCTCCATGTACCATCAGTTAACAGTATTTCTATTCATTTTAGCTCTTTAAAATAAAAAAAAAATAAAAAAAACCACTCAGGCATATATAATAATTTACACCTCCAAAGGGCACATTCTGCGAGTCTGCCTCCTGGGCCGCCAGCTCTTAGTTCCTCTCTTTCCATGAGTCTAGAGTCCTCAGTGCTCCTTCTCTCCATATCCCATCTCTGCCTCCATCTCTGGTGTCACTGCTTCTCTAGATAAGGTCCTACATTCCGCTTGTGCTCTTCTCCCTTGATGGTCCTCGGGTCCTTTGTTTCTGGACTGTAAGTTTAGCTGCTTCCCCTTTATTGTTACAAAACTTCTACCTTTACAATTGTGACATTTATGATAACAATTACTCACTCTTGAATCATAGGAATCTTAACCCCATCTCTTTTAATCAGACCCATCTAAACAAGATGATAACTATTCAGTGGGGACTCTTTCTTCCCCCACACACTCTTAAATTAAACTCCCTCTTGAAACCTTGTAAACCAGTCACTTCATGCCTTTATCGCCCCCTCATTTTAGGTAGCCAATGTCTAAGTTTCCCATCCCTATCTACCCTGTGTACAGTGGGGATAACATTGATACTTGATGTGAAGACTCCTTCCCTCTCTGTTGGTATTTACCAACAACAGAGTTACTACCTCCATGAGTATGTTGTTGTTGTTGTTGTCAGGTGCCATCGAGTCGGAACCGACTCATAGCGACTCCATGCACAGCAGAACGAAACAATGTTCGATCCTGGGCCAACCTCACCACCGCTGCCACCCCCGAGTCCATCAATGATGCCACCTGGCCGATCCATCTCGTTGGAGGTCTTCCTCTTTTTCTCTGACCCTCCACCCTACCCAGCATGACATCCTTCTCCAACGATTGTTTCCTCCGGACTACATGTCCAAAGTAGGAGAGACGAAGCTTAGCCATCCTGGCCTCCAAGGAGCACTCTGGCTGCACTTCTTCCAAAACAGATCTATTGGTTCTTTTGGCAGTCCATGGCACCCTCAGTATTCTCCTCCAACACCACAACTCAAAGGCATCAATTCTTCTATGATCCTCTTTATTCACTGTCCAGCTTTCGCATCCATATGAGGCTATTGAAAACACAATGGCCTGGGTCAGGCGCACCCTAGTCCTCAAGCTGACATCTCTGCTCTTCAATACTTTAAAAAGTTCCTGTGCAGCAGATTTGCCCAGTGCAATACGTCGTCTGATCTCTTGACTGCTACTTCCGCGAGTGTTGATAGTTGATCCAAGAAGAATGAAGTCCTTGACAACTTCAATCCTTTCTCCATTGATAAGAATGTTGTTTATTGGTCCAGTGGTGAGGATTTTTGTTTTCTTGACATTGAGATGCAATCCATAATCTTCATAAGTAAATATTTCAAGTCCTCTTCACTTTCAGCGATCAAGGTTGTATCATCTGCATATCGCAGGTTGTTAATGAGTCTTCCTCCAATCCTGATGCCACGTTTTTCTTCATAGAACCCAGCTTCTCGTATTATTTGCTCAGCATACAGGTTGAACAAGTATGGTGAAAGAATACAACCCTGTCTCACACCTTTCCCAATTTTAAAACTTTCAGTGTTCCCATGTTCTGTTCGAACAACTGCTTCTTGGTCTAGGTACAGATTTCTTAGAAGTACAATTAAGTGTTCTGGAATACTCATACTTCTCAATGTTGTCCATAGCTTGTCATGATCCACACAATCAAAAGCCTTTGCGTAGTCAATAAAGCACAGGTAAACATCCTTCTGATATTCTCTGCTTTCAGCCAAGATCCATCGGACATCAGCAATGATATCCATGAGTATAGGTCACGTTAATCAAATTGTAGCAATTTACCCTGTTTCCTTTATCAAAAACTGTTTTTGTTTTTTAACTTCCTCTAGTCAAGTTCTGATTAAAAAGCCATCATCAAAAAGGTACAATCCGCAAGTTTGGGTGTTCTTGTGCGTCTCTCCTCACTTCATATCAGCTGGATGCTTCACTCTCAGCTCTAGCCCTCTGTGGCTATGTCCTTGTCCATGGGCTCAGGTGTCCCCAGGTATCACCACACTTGGGACCAACCAGCCCTTCTTTCTCTCATCTCCAGGTCAACAGGAGTCAATGGACCATGATTGAACTCACACCATTTCTTCATTGCTGCCTTTACCCCTCCTTGCACTCACTAGTAGACCAACATGGTCACCAGCAAGCTTACATGCCTGCTCATGTGTTCAGGGGGGGTTTGTCTTAAAGGAACTTGATTGATTGCCTTGATGACTTACCGGTGAACAGCCTGCTTATTCTTGCAGCTACCTGTCATACTGACATTTTTGTTTTGGGTTTTTCCTGATGATCTTTCTTTGAAGATGCATCTTCTGATGCTCTAGCTGTTCCAGGCTGGTTTGCTTGTCCTCTATAGTGGGAATGTCCCACCTCAGAAGGTTCTGGAGGGGACTCAGGATTCCACCTAAGGTCTTATACTCCACAAAGGCTCCACAAGAGGCCTGTTTTACTGGGCAAGTTCTAGAACCCCTTTTAGATTTTCCAATCAGCTATAGGTTGAAGACAGGCTTACAAGTTTTCTGTAATCATGTTTCTTGACGTTCCTTTCTATCCCACTCTATTTTACCACAGTAGAAAAGGGGAAACAATATTCATAAAACAGTCAAGCATCTTAGTATCATCTTCCCTCTTCAAACTATGCCTAGATCAGTGTATCATAGAGCCCTGTTGTTCCAAGGTTAAGCATTCATCACTATTTACCTCTGTCTCACTTAGCCCATGCAAATCTGTCTCAGTGTTCCCCTATCTACCTTGTTCTTCCACCTCCTCACTCTTCTTGTATTGCCCTCCCTACCACACGAAACATGATGTGTCTGCCCTTACCCTGTGCTCTATCTTCACCTCCCTCCATCTCCCCCGGAACCCGCTCACCTCAACCCCGCCATTGTGGTTACTTTATATTCCATGAACTTTTTCCTCCATTTAAGACAGTCGATTTTATCCTGCAATCTACCTGACCTTACCACCACCTAGATCTCTGTTCCTCTGTGTTTACCTTCTTTCACATTGTAATTGTTTTGACTATAGACTGACCTCCCAGATGCTCTGAATTTGTTCTTGTAGTTTTATTTAGTTCTCCACTCTTCCATTTGACTTCCAGCTGATGCTGCCACGTACATCAAACTCTGGTTATTGTCTGTTCTTATTGGTTCTCTGTCTACAGAACTCGCTTTAGGATGTTTTTTTTTTTACCCCAAGGTTGACTTTGGC
>NW_006408583.1:1233300-1253415 GCF_000296735.1 Chrysochloris asiatica
ATTTTTTATGCTTTCTGATTGCCTCCAGGTAGATGTGATCAGGAGGTGGGCTTCCCTTTTCACTATTCTTCCTGAGAAATTTCAAGATGCCACTGTTGGTCGTTAAGGCATAACTCAGGATTTCTTTTTTGGCCTGTTTCCTTTTTAGTCTACCTGTCCTGCTCCACAACCCCCATTTAGACCTTTTTCCTAGTGATAAACAGTTCAGGGCTGTCTCTGGCCATTTGCATTGCCATTTGATTTTAAGTGGAAACTGTCCCTTTAAATTTTGAGGAGATCCATGCGCACCATAATAGGACCCTTTGAGGGTGGGGGTGGGGTGTCCACTTACTCATGCACCCCCTCTAATCACCAGAATGGAGGTACGCAGACGAAATGCCAATAAAGATATGCAAAAAGAAAAAAAAGAATATCCACACCTTTATCTCCGTGGTTCTGTCAGGTGTCCATTACTGCTCTGATCCTTCCCCGGTTCGGTCTTGCCCAAGATGGCAGCTCTGGGAGCAGCTGAGCACCTTGGATTAGAAAGCACAGGATTTCTTGCTTCTGCTATAAATTCCACTGGCTGTAAGTCTTCCAACTTTCTAAATAGTCCTTTATATGTGTTTCAGAGTTCTGGGAGCATCCCCTTAGGCTGCTTGGTCCAGTATTCTGTGTTTTTGCTGACAGAGCTCCTCATTCCACTTCTACACAATCCACCATCTTGTTTGTTCTCTCATTGATCATTTTTACTTGTGTTATACTTTCTTGTATTTAAGTTATACCTCATCAAAAAAAATAAGTTAAAAGAGAGACATATAGAACAGAATGGATAAGAAAACAGGATCCCTCAATATGCTGCCTATAAAAGACATATCAAAAAGATGGAAACAGCTTAAGTGTCCATCAACAGAAGAATGGCTAAGCAAACTTTGGTACATATACATAATGGACTACCACAAAATGTTGAAAAATAATTTGTGAAACACCTCGCAACATAGCTGAACCTAGATGACATTATGCTGAATGAAATTAACCAACCACAAAAGGACATATATTGTATGAGACAAATGTTGCAAAAAGTTTTCTTGATAAAAGAAACAAATCTATGATTGTTATGGGGGAAACGTATTCACTGACTAGAGTAGACACATGTTAACATGGGTGGCATGACTAGCAATGTACAACAAGAGGATGTTGGCAGAAGAAAGATGAAGGTAGCGAGACAGAGAGGAATGCAGTAGATAAAAGTGAACAGAGGTAAATTCTGTTAACTGTTGGTACATAGAGGGGATTGCAACCATGTAGGAAAGCAAAATATAGGATTTGTTGAGTGTGAAACTGATGATCTGCTCTGTTCACAACAAAAAATTGGAGGAAGAAAGTAAAGTAAAGAAAAATAATGTATTAATTTTTGTATGTCAAGAAGTCAAAAGAAAATGCTACAAACATTTTATTTTAAAAAGAGTGCATTTTGCATACTTGTAGAAAATTTGGAAAAACGACAAAATTTTGAAAACTGAAACTATTAATTTCCCACAATCCCAGCACTCAGAGATTACCTATTTCACAATTTCACTGTAACTTGTAACTACCCAATTTTTTTACGACTTAGCCTTTTATCATCAACCTTATCCTATTTTAATAAACATAACTTTAAGGTAAATATGCCATAATCTGTACATATTATAAATTATATAAACATTCCATGAATATATAATATTTATTTGTTTCCAATTTCATTAATTTATAAGTTTCATGATGATAAAATTATGCACACATTTTTTTTCTTTAGCTTACACTCCTAAATAAATTCCTAGAAGATGAATTCCTAGGTCATGGTGAATCACATAAACTGAAATCAGAAAACATATTGAATTTGAGTATATTAAATGCTTACTTCTGAAAATGCTTTTCTTCCAGCTATAATTATAATAGTCTTAAAGAAGTTATATAAATACTGCTAAAATTAACAAAGCACTGAAGATTTTGACATATTACAAATTAATGTCATATTAAAGGAGATTGGAGTCATTTTTTAATTTTATTAGAAAAGTCATAAAGATTGGTTGTTTATCGTGTGGAATGGATTACTAAGCACCTGCAATATTTGGAAGGACCTATGTTAAATATCTGATGTGACACATCTACACACACACAAACTTAGCATCTCATTCCAAATATCTAAGATGTACAATCACTAGACTTTTCAGACAAAGAAAAAGTAGATGTTTCTTAATTCAAGGAGATACTCAAAAAAGATAAAGACAAAACTATACAAAGTAAACTATTTATTGACCTCTGCTTGTTTATGATACCAACCAGTTTTACATAGGATGGTCCCTAATCCCAGACTTTTCCTTCTGTGTGAAATCAAGCTGCATCCTAGATTGCTAATAATTGAAGGATCAATTGTATTACATGCTTAACTAAACTCTATTTTGAGTGGCATATTTCTAAGATCGCAAAAGCTATAATATTGACAGAAACAAAGACACTACTGCTATTATTGTTAGAACCAAGAATTATATAGAGATGTAAGTGTTACCTTTATGGCAGAGCATCAGCCACTCATTTTTTAGGCAAATTCTGAAAGCAAAGAAAAGGCACTTAAACGACCATCCTTTAAAATACAAATAAAACAACAATAATTTTTTAAAGTTATGGTACATGTGTTGGGTGAATTGTTTCCAACAACAGATACCCAAGTGAATCCCTAGAAGTATGATTTTATTTAGATATAGGGGCTTTGTAAATGTCATTAAGTAAAAGCTCTTGATATGAGATTATCCTGGGTTTAAATGGGCTCTAAATATAGTAAATGGTGTCCTTAGAAGAGAAAGGAGAGTGGAAGGGATTTGAGATTAAAAATACCCAGCAAAACACCTAAGCTGCTGCTTTCTGTTCTTTGTATGTGTTTATTATGGAAGATTTGGAATGTAACACATAGACAGAGGCACTAATAACTCCTATTATAATATAGTTTTCACATGTTCACAAGTTTCTAAGACCAGACAGAACTGGTGATAGAAAAACTAAAGACAGTCCATGAAATCAGAACATTTTACCAGGAAGTTATAGAATAGATCATGCTTGAAAATGTATTGCTCCAAATGTCAGTCATGATTTAGAACTGGCAGTTCACACTGAACAGAACTAAAACCAAATCTTAAAAAAACCACAATGTTTGCCTAAAGAAAGTAAAGTACCTATATTTACTGTGGATTCTCTGGTATTTTCTACGTGTCTCACACACACAAACATACAAACATATACCATGATTGATATTTTGTCATAAATATTCATCAAGCAGTCAAAAACATTTTAAAAATGGGGAAACAGAAATTAAAGGAAATCGTCACTACCTTTTCCAGCTCTGACTATGCTCCAACAACAGGTGGTAATGAAGAAAATCTACAGTGACGTGCATCCTGCTCTACCTTGGCTGACCAGAATGTCTTATAGTCCAAAAAAAGTAGATAATTCTTCTCATTAACAGAGCAAAAGCCTATTTTAAAAACCCTGTACAGGGTCGCTATGGGTCGGAACCAACTCGACGGCACTTAACAACAACAACAATGCTGCCAATATCATTAGGTTATTTGTTGTTGTTTTCTTTAAGTTATAGGCTTAAGATCTAAAGTTACAGAATAATGAACATGTCAAAAAAGTTTTTATAACATGCCTGAATTTAAGGAAATAAAGATAACAAAAAAAAAATTTTAATAACATCTTTTTACAAGAGATTTAGAACTGTAATGTTCTGAAAAACCAAAAAACAAAAAATGCATTTATTGTTGCTAGGTGCATCGAGTCAGTTTTGTATGCACAATAGAACAAAACACTGCTCAGTCCTGCGTCATCTTCACAATTGTCATTATGGTTAAGCTAATTGTTGTTGCCACCGTCAATCTATCTCCTTGGAGGTCTTCCTCTTTTCCACTGACCCTCCACTTTTCCAAGCATGATGTCCTTCTTCAGAGACTCCTTCCTCTTAAAAACATGTCCAAAGTACCAAACACAAAGTCTTGTCTTCCTTGCTTCTTCCAAAACTCATAGTTCTGCAGTCCATAGTAGTTTTAACATGCTTCCCCACACCATAATTCAAATGCATTGATTCTTCAACAGACTTTCTTATTCATTGTTCAAATTTCATATGCGTATGAGGTGATTGAAAATACATGGCTTGGGTCCGGGGCACCTTAGACTTCAAACTGTAATCTTTGCTCTGTAGCACTTTAAGAAGTTTTTTCACAGCCAATTCACTTAATGCAATATGTTATTTGATTTCTTGACTGCTGCTTCCATGAGCATTGTTTGTGGATCCCATCAAAATTAAGTCTGACAATTTCAATCTTTTCTCCATTTGTCATGCTATTTAAGGATTTCTGTTTTCTTTACACTGAGGTGCAAAATCCATACTGAAGGCTATAATCTTCTATTCGACAATAAGTACTTCAAGTTCTCTTTCCTTCCAGCAAGCAAGGTGTGTCATCTGCATTTTGTAGGTTGTAAATGATTCTTCCTCTAATCCTGATACCAAGCTTTTCTTCAAGTAATCCAGTTCCTTCAGGCTATTTGCTCAGCATAGTTATTGAATAAGTATGGTGAAAGGATGTTACCCTGATAAACAACTTTCCTTATTTAACAATACTCAATATCCCATTGTTGCGTTCAAATGACTGCCTCTTGGCCTATGTACAGATTTTTCAAGAGCAAGAAAAAATTACTTTAATAAAGTTTATTAATCTACTACAGAATGAGTCTCCATGTAACCAAATGTATTTTACATAGTTTAAAGTTCAGTTTTTTGGTTTTTGGTTTGTTCTTTTTTATGGTCATCTCCACATGCCATAAATTTGAATCCTTTTAACCTTAACCATTTATTTGACATTTGGTGTTTTTAACTTCTCAGAGCTCTCTTAGTATTTTCCTTTCGTTATGAATATAAATCTCTGAGCCTTCATGTTGTAGCATTTGTGGATTCTCTACCTAAACATGTTGAGCACATAGGCATTTCTGTGGTATGTGCTCAGAAGAAACAGTGAACAGTGATCTCCAGTGCCTGTCTCCTCAATGAAGCAGCCATTATTGATTTTTATTATCAGACACTGAAAAGAAGGAAACTTGGAAAGAACCATTTCTTGCATTTTCCTAATTTCACTCAAAGTTGCTATGAATTGGAACTCGAGGCAGCGACTCAAGGGCATGTAACAACAACATCTTTGAAAATCGGGACAATATTTTTAAAGTTGTTGTTTTTGTTGTTAGGTGCCATCGAGTCAGTACCAAATCACAGTGACCTTATGCACAGCAGAACAAAACACTGCCCAATCCTAGGCAAACCTCACTATTGTTGCCACACTTGGGCCCATTGATGCTGCCACTTTGCCAATCCATCTTGCTGGGGTTTTTCCTCTTTTTCTCTAACCCTCCACCCTACCAAATAAGATATCCTTCTCCAGTGACTGGTCTCTCCTGACAATATATCCGAAGTATGAGAGACTAAGTTTGGCCACCTTGGCCTCCAAGAAGCACGCTGGCTGCACTTCCTCCAACACAGATCTGTTGGTTCTTTGGGCAGCCCATGGCACTTTCAATAGTCTCTTCCAATACCATAACTCAAAGGCATCAATTCTTCTATGGTCTTGCTTATTCACTGTCCAGCTTTCGCATGCATATGAGGTTACTGAAAATACCATGGCTTGAGTCAGGCGCACCTTAGTCTTCAAGCTGGCATCTTTGGTCTTCAACACTTTAAGAAGGTCTTATGCAGCAGATTTGCTTAATGCAATACACCATTTGATTTCTTGACTGCTGCTTCCATGAATGTTGATAGTTGATCCAAGAAGAATGAAGCCCTTGACAACTTCAATCTTTTCTCATTGATAAGAATGTTGTTTATTGGTTCAGTAGTGAGGATTTTTGTTTTCTTTAAATTAAGATGGAATCCATACTGAAGGCTGTGCTCTTTGATTTTCATCAGTAAATGTTTTAAGTCCTCTTCACTTTCAGCAAGCAAGGTTGTATCATCTGCATGTCACAGGTTGTTAACGAGTCTTCCTCCAATCCTAATGTCATGTTTTTCTTCATAGAACCCAGCTTCTCAGATGATTTGCTCAGCATACAGGCTGAATACGTATGGTGAAAGAATGTTATCATTAAGTGCTGTCAAGTCACTTCTGACTCATAGTGACCCTATAAAGGGGATTTTGAGAAACAGCTGGCGGTTAGCAGTCTAGTGCTTATCTTACAGCACCACACCAGGTACTCAAATACCAACTAAATGACAGATTAAAGTCAGCCTCCCCAATCTGTCCTTGCATATCATATCTCTGAGGTCAAGTGTTGGCATCTATTTTGCTTTCCATTTACCTGGCACAGCAGGGATTCTGTGTTGGTTACATTTGAGACATCTTCAAAACTGTGTAAGCTATGTTGTATCATCTGCATACCACAGGTTGTTAATGAGTCTTTGTCCAATCCTGATGCCACGTTTTTCTTCACAGAACCCAGCTTCTTGGATTATTTGCTCAGCATACAGGGTGAATACATATGGTAAAAGAATACAACCTTGTTGCACAACTTTCTTAATTTTAAACCATTCAGTGTTCCCATGTTCTGTTCGAACAGCAGCCTCTTGGTCCATGTACAGATTCCTCAGGAACACAATTAAGTATTCAGGAATACTCATACTTCACAATGTTGTCTATAGCTTGTCATGATCCACACAATTGAAGAGCCTTTGCATAGTCAATAAAGCACATGTAAACATTTTTCTGATATTCTCTGCTTTCAGCCAAGATCCATCATAAATCAGCAATGATATCTCTTTTTCCACAGCCTCTTCTGAGTTAGTTGGAAAACTGATTATTCAGAAAGTAAGCTTACATTACATTCAGTTGACTATTACTTCCAGTTCTCAGATGGAGCAATGCTTATAGAACCATCATTTCTCTGTCAATTTGTGGTACTCTGATGGCTTGTGTGTTGCTGTGATGCTGAAACGTATGCCACCAGTATGTTAAAAGCCAGTAAGGTCCCAATGGAGAACATGCTTCATCAGAGCTTCCAAACTAGGAAGGAGGAGAGGCAGATCATTTCTGAATGGTGAATCACTGAAAATCTTATGAAGAGCAGCAGAACATTGTTTGATATAGTGTCGAAGGATGAGTGCCGCAGGTTTGAAGGCACTCAAAATATGAGTGGGGACAAGCTGCCTTATCAACGTAGAGTTGACCTACTTTGTGGTTGGAGGAAAGTTTTAAGGACCTTCATTTGCTGATGACACACAATTCAAAATGAGAAGAAAACAGCTACAAATATACATTAATAATAGCAATGTGGGAAGTATGAATGTAGAAAATGTGGAACTCATAAAAAATGAACTAGAATGTATAAAGCTCTGTATCCTAGGCATTTATGAACTGAAATGGACTGATATTGGCCATTTTGAATTGGATCACCATGTGATTTACTGTCAGGAATGAAAAATTGAAGAGGAATGGCATCACATTCATCATCAAAAAGGGCATTTCAAGATCTACCTTGAAGTATAATGCTGTCTGTGATAGGATGATACCATATGCCTATAAGGAAGCCTCACTTTGAGTTGGAACCAATTTGAAGGCATTAAACAACAAATAAGTAAGACCAATTAATACCACTATTATTCAAAAGAACACACCAACCTGTCTTGATGGCACCTAACAACAACAACAAAAGTTATTTTTAAATGTTCAACTAGAATATTTGAATAGTAGAGAGTACAAGGAAGAAAGATAGAGTATTATCAGAAATAAAGAAAGAATACACAGAAATATGATGTCAGCGCCTAAGCAATATTTGGTCAACGAGTAGAGCACTCAGTTCTTGTTCATGGGAAGATTGGTTGAAACAGAAAGTAAAGGATCTATTTGTAAGCATCTGTCAGTACCGACTTGATGGCACATAACAACAATGTTTCTTAAGGAGTCCTTGTGTGGCTCTGTGGGTTAATGTGCTGGACTGCAAGGTTGGAGGTTCAAGCTTCCCAGCAGCTCCTCAGAAATCTGATACAGGGTCACTAGGGATCAGGACCAACTCAATGGTGCTTTACAACAACAACAACATTTCTTAAAAGAAGCTAATGGCATTATTATATCTGCTTCTATTGATGACTGTTTTGTGGCAAATGGCAATTGTAGAAATTTGAAAAATAATTTACCAAATTAAGGACAAAGTGGACTCTTCAGAGATTTAAGTAAGCTGTGACACTGAACATTTCAAATGTAAGACTATAATGGCCACTCTTTTGGACACCATCGGAAGCATATGCAAAGTGTAAAACAACTGTTAAGCGTACCTCAAACTTAGTGTGCAATGTTCCATGGGAGAGGTATTCATCTCAATCTAACTTCTAGCTGTCACCGTGATGCCCCCCAGATTGGCACAAAATACGGACAATGACACTGCTATCTGACACAGAGAAAAGAAAGCACAAGATTTATTCATTGCAGTTTTAATTTTTTATATTAACAAAGCATTACATATGCAACTGAAATTTCTTCTTATGTCAGTTTGCTATTGCTGCTATAACAAACTACCACAAGTTTGTTGTTTTCAGATGCTATCAACTCGATTACATTTAGTAGACTGAGTAGCACTTTCCCCTAGGGTTTCCTATACTTTAATCTTTACAAGACCAGATAACATTTTTCTCTCTCACAACAACCAGTGGGTTCAAATTGCCAGCTTCTCAGCAGCTGAGCACTTTAACCATTGTGTCACCAGAACCACTGGCCACAACCTTAGAATTGTAAGTGTACCACAAACATAGTGTACACATTTAGAATTCTACAGCTGTGTGATCAGCAGTCTAACATGGGTCTCATTGGGCTAAACTCGAGGTGTCAAGCTGCATTACTTCTAGAGGCTCTATGGGAGAATTGTTTTCTTTGCCTTTTCTCCATTCGAGAGTCTGCCTGAATTTCTTGGCTCGTGTTAGGATAGCACTGGACTGCCAACCTCAAAGTCAGTAGTTCAAACTCACTAGATGTTCCTTGAAAACCCTAGTCAGGATCACTCTGAGTTGGAATTCATTATGAGGGAGAACCAACTCAACAAAAGTGCACTCAACCAAAAGAGGCTGTTGCAGTACCGAGGCTCCAGGTTCCCTTCCATCTCAAAGCCAGGAAGGTTCAAGACTCTTTCACATCTCACCCTTCCACACTGACTCTTCTGCCTCCTTCTTTGCACTTTTAAGACCTTTGCAATCATATTAGGCCCACCTGCCTAATCTAAAAAAAATAATCTCACTATCTAAAAGTCAACTGGTTAGCGATCTTAATTGCATCTATTACTTTAATTCCTCTTTGCTATATGTCACAAAACATATTCACAGGTTCTGGGGATTAGGACCTGGACATCAATGTTGGTGGGAGTGTAGAAGAGGCAATCATTCTGCTTACTGCACTGGGTACACATCCATGATTGAAATTCCTTCACCCTTTCTATCTTGAGAAAAAGATACTGAATTCAGCTGTATATGAATTCAGCTGTGTATGAATGTATTTATTAATAACATATATACATTAAGCAATGTTTACATATGTTTGTAAGAATAAACAATATTTAGTGTTTTATTTTGGGGGAGATATCATAATATCTAATTAGCTCTGGTAGCGTAGTGGTTACAAATCGGGCTGCGAACCGTAAGGTCAGCAGTTCAAAACTACCAGCTGTTCGCGGGAGAAAGATGAGGTTTTCTGCTCCCATAAAGATTTACAGCCTCGGAAACCCTGTACAGGGTCGCTATGAGTCAAAACCAACTCCACGGCACATAACAACAACAACAACATCATAATATATGTAGAAATTTGTGATATGCCTTTTGCTTGACATTATGCTTTTGTGTAGCTCTATTTCATTTATTCTGAGTGATGCATTATATTCATATATCACAATGAACACTATTATATATATCAACTTGTACATACGTGCAAAAGTTTTTCTTGGGTGAATACTTATAAAGTGAAATGTCTGGGTTAAAGATAAGTACATCTTTAAAGTTATCTAATTGGTCCCCACCAGTCATCTGTCACTTTGTCATGCTGCAATGGCTTATGTGTTGCTGTGATGCTGAAAGCTATGCCACTGGTATTTTAAATATCAGCAGGGTCACAAATTAAGTAGATAAGTTTCAGCAGAGACCACTTCTGAAAAGTTAGCCACTGAAAACCTTATCAATAGCCTGGGAGCATTACCTGATACAGTGCAAAGAGGAACCCCTCAGGTTGGAAGGTGCTCAAAATACGACTAGGGAAGTGTTGCCTCCTCAAAGTAGAGTTGACCCTAATGAAGTGGAAAGCGGAGGGTCAGCAAAAAAGAGGAAGACATCCAACAAGATCAACTGGCACAGCGGCAGCAGCAATGAGCTCAAACATGACAATTGTGATGATGGTGTAAAACCAGGCAGTGTTTCACTCTGTTGTATATAGGGTCAGTATGAGTCAGAACTAACTCCACAGCACCTAACGACAATCGCTCTCCAAAATAGTCTTGACAGCTTACCTTTCTTTGAGTACTTAAAAGATTCTTATTGTTCTATCTCCTCCATTGTCCCTTGGAACAATCAGCTTTTTAGATCTTTGTCTTGTGATTGTTGTGAAATTATTCTCATTGTTGATGTAATTTGACTGCTGTGATTACCACATGTGGGGTTAAGAATTTTTCATAAGGCTATTGGCTACCCAGGGTTTTGGAGAGTGTTGCCTTTTTTCTTGGTGGCTGTGTGCCATGGAGTCAGTTCTGACTCATAGCGGCCCTGCAGAACGCCTCATCTTTCTCCCGCGGACCAGCTGGTAGTTTTGAACTACTGACCTTGCGGTTCACAGCCTGGTTCGTAACCACTGCGCTACCAGAGCTCCTTACTGATTCTTTTTTGAATTAGTAATCTCCTTACTGATCCTTTTTTCTGACTGATTCCTAAATACCTAATATAAATCTTTTCCTTAAGTAGCTTCAGAATTGTAAATGTCTTGGTTGTTGTTGTTAGTCTCATTATGGCTGATATTTAACTTTGCCAAAGAGAAGTTTTAAATTGTATAACCAAATGTACACATCTTTTATGGTTAAATTCTTTTCTGTCCTTTTTCAGCAAAATATCACTATCCCAATATCGTACGCCAAAACCAAAGCCATTGCTATGGAGTAACATTCGGCCTCATGTGCTCAGCTCCATAGGTTTGTCTTGACAGTGACCTTCACAGAAGCACATCACCAGTGTTTTTGTTTCATGACATTTCTGAGTGGGTTTGAACTGCCAACATTTAGGCTAGTTCTCATTGTTGATGTGAAGGGCCATCAAGCTATTCTGACTCATAGAAACCCTCTATAGGGTTTCCAAGGAGCAGAGCGGCTGGTGAGTTTGAACTGTTAACGTTATGGTTAGCTGTCCCATACTGATCCTATAGCTCCACACCAAGACTCTTAGGTTAGTAGTCAAGTGGAAATTGCTTAGTTCCCTTTACAGTTTTAAGATTTTGCTTCACACTTTTCATATGACTCTTTCATGATCAAAGTGTTATGTTTATAATTTTTTGGTGATGCAGTGTTTTTTGTTTAATGGAGGGCATGTTGAATCATTGAGTGTTGGTCATTTTTTGTCATGTATGTTGGATTTTTATAAGTATTATGTGTTACACATATGTACCAATGGATTGGAAAGGAAGAATGGATAGGATGAATTGGGAAATTTTGTATTGTCTTAACTTTTTATATTTTTAATTGAGTGAAACATGAAAATATGGGGTCACACATAAAGGCATCCTACACTGGCTGAAGATGATTATTCAGAAGCCCAGTGGTAAAAATATAAGTAACCATTCTAGGGGGGAAAAAAGATCCCCAATTCATTTATGTTTTACAGAAACCTCTGTATCTGATCTCTGAGATAAATGAAAACTAACTTCCTGTTTTAAACTGTTTCCTTATTAGCCAACCACCAGATTCTTACTTACTTGAAAAAAAGCAGGAGACTGGGCTCACAGTACTGGCTGGAACCAGATCTGACCTGCCCAATGTGCCCAGTAACAACCAATGTATCCTCGGCCTGACTATTTGATGTCTCGTCACAAGGGTGAATATATACTTCCATCAAGATCTCAGATATGGGCAAAACACCACCTTTGTGGCCTCACTTTCCAACTGAGGATGCACATACAACTGAACCTCAATCAAACACCAGTCACCAACCTAAATTACCCTTGGATCAAGGCTTGGGAACAATCTCAGTGACATGAGTCCAGGTATGCTCCTTGAGTAACCAAGTTTGCCTCTGTCTGACCTCCGGTTCCTGGAACTTGAGCCAATTGTCTGACCTGATTCCCAGCTTCTGCATATTTTGGTTTGGGATTTGTTGGGAACGGGAGGGACCAAAGAGAGACACTATGAAATATATTCTAGTTTAAAGGTCATTGATTTAGGTCGGAGCAATGAGGGAAACAGTAATAAATGCTAAGCTGTGTCGGAAAAGTCAAAGTGACTGACTAATTACTGCATGCTCTTCTCTTCCCAGGCTCACATTTAGTGAAACTCTGTAGTTTAGTACCTGAGTACCGCAAAAGCCAATTACCAAAGCCAATTTCATGCATGGACAGCACTGAGTTTCACCTTCTCTCTTCTTCCTCCTCCTTGATTAAGCAAAGAAAATGTATTCCCAAGCTATCCTAAATTCAAATTTATAAATGAACAAAATATTGGGCTCTACTCTTTAGAATGTTTTGCAATTACTGTGATTCATGTTTCACCAAGCCAACCTGGTTGTATGGAATAATTGTTTATAGTAGGCATTTGACATTGAGGGCAGGGAGATTTCCTAAAAGAAATAAGCAGCTACCCTCATCCCCTTCCAATAGAAAAAAAAAAAATCTTAAATGAGGAAAAAAAGATGATGTAAATATGTAAACAAACAGTGCTTAAATTTTAAATTGAAACTTTATAAAAATTAAACCAAGGCACATTATGCACCCTTTGACACATTTGTGATGTCACTAGTATAAACAACTTTGCAGTATTATTAGGGCAGAAAATAATCACTTATTGGATTTCAGTAAAATAAATGATCATCAATTAATAAAACAGGAAACATAAAATAAATACAGAGATTTCTGTGAGAATTTGATAGTTTTAAGATTTTTTAAATTGCTTTGGTTCTTTTCCAAACGTAAGACAACTGGTTGCCAATTTCTAACTCTAGAAAATATGTTATTGGAGTCCTGGTGTGACGCTGTGGGTTAACGCGCTGAACTGTAAAGTCGGTCTGAGCCACAAGGTCGGTGGTTCAAATTCACCATATGTCCTCGGAAACCCTACACGGGGCCGCGACGGGTAGGAACCAATTGGACGACACTTAAGGACAACTATCTACAAAGAGGGTAGTGATGCTTCTAGCTTTTCTAAATAGAAAAGAAGATAATAACTGATTCAAACTCAAAAACGCGAAGGGTTTTGAGATAGTTGCTGAAAACATTGTATTGTACTCAGAGTTTACGGTTTCTGTGAAGAATGATACAGTGTGACCGAATTAGGCAATGGACTTAAAACATACTCAAATTTCCTCAAATCTCACAGTTAGTGAACCCAAGAACTCAATATAGAATCTTTCTGACTCTATAGCCTATGTCCCACCCATTCTACATCCTGTCTACAATGCCCTGTCTTCCGGAAAGCTCTTGAGAACCACTTTTTAGATTTTCAGCACCAGGTAAAATGTTGTCTCCTCAATAAAATATTTGACTCATATGACTGGAAGTAATCTCTCTCTCATGCGAAACACACTTTTTATCTATATTTACATCTCTTTTAATGAACTCATAACTTACTAACCTTCTATTATAGTTAGTTCACGATTTAGCAGTAATACAGGATTACCAATATTTACTGGTAGAATGTAATTTTGTTTAGAATAGATTATTTGCCCTTTATAGTACTTAATGAGTATTTTTAAGTACTTTTACAAATCGAATGAGTACACCTTTATATTACCCAATAAGCAAAAAAAAAAAAAAAAATGCTACTTTGTCCCTATTATATAATTAATACTTTAAAAAGATATGAGTGAACTGATTCATGAGATTTAAGTCTTCTCTAATAACTGAATTAATAACATATTGATCTAGGCCCAATAAAGTAAGACTTTATTAGCTTTGTTAAGGAACAGGCTCACAATTTTAGCCCTTACAGTGAAATAATAATTATATAACATAATAAAGTTTTCATGTAAAAATGTCTCTATGTCCTTCTGGAAATCAGAATGTATTAATTATTTACTTTAAAGTTTAGCCTATTAGTTTAATTATTTCATCACAAACTGGTGATATAATCTAATGCATTAATTTTTTTGCCATATTTTGAGGTATGCCTGAGGAATGATGTGTGCCTAACCCAAACCATGCATGGTATTTTCAACCACCTCATATTCAATGGAGTCCTGGTGTGGTGTTGTGGGTTGATACACTGGACCAAAACGCTCATTTGAACCACAAGATCAGTGGTTCAAGCTCATCAGCTGCTCCTCGGAAACTATATAAAGGGTCACTATGGGTGGGAACCTACTCTATGGCTCTTAACAACAACAACATATATAATGAATAAGGAATTATGGTGTTGGTGCAGAATATTGAATATGCCTCCGAAACCCTATACAATGTCACTGTGAGTTGGAATCTACTCACTGGCACTTAATAACAACAGCAACAATAACATTGCTTTGAAGATTAAATAAGAGAACACTCTAAAGTCTTCAAGCATAGTTGTTGTTGTTATTAAGCATCCTGGAGTCAGT
Organism: Chrysochloris asiatica; assembly: GCF_000296735.1. NCBI lineage: Eukaryota > Metazoa > Chordata > Mammalia > Afrosoricida > Chrysochloridae > Chrysochloris > Chrysochloris asiatica. The sequence goes on from NW_006408583.1 coordinate 1,248,104, forward strand.
TCTGATGCATAGCAACCCTGCATAGGGTTTCCAACCTTGTGGTTAGCAGTTCAGTGCTTATTCTATATCACTACACCAGGACTTAAATAGAAGTCTCCAAGTTCCTTCTCCCACCACTTTTCCAAGAAAGTAATTTTTCTAAGTCAAGTGACTAGAAGTTATTTTCATGTTTTTTTATTCTCCTTCCTGGTCAATTAATTACTGGTCATGACACTATTCTTCCAAATTAATTCTTAGTTATGTGCCATCATATCCTTCAAAACGATAAGGTACCATGCTGTACAGACACAGTGTTTTGTTTAATTGCCCCATCCTTTATCTCCCTTACTGAAAGCAGTTGGAGTCTTTAACACTGATATGTTGTTGTTGCCTTTGATTTGGTTGGGACTCATTTAGTAACTCTTTATAGGGTTACCAAGGAGCAGCTGGTGAATTCGAACCACCAGCTTTGAGGTTCAAACTGACCTTTCTGTCCAGTGCATTATCCCACAACACCACAACAGGACTCCATTAACACTGATATGTGGTTGCTGTTGTTAACTGCCATTGAGTCTGTTCTGACCCATAGTAACCTATGTAGGGTTTCTGAGGAGAGGCTGGTGAGCTTGAACCTCTGATCTTGTGGATCAAACCGACTCTGCAGTCCAGTGCATACCCACAGTGTCACATCAGGACACTAACACTGATCTTAGATCATCAATATTGCAACAAAGTATTTGCATCAAATAGAATTATACTCCCAGCTAAAATATTTTCTTCTCTCAGATTTTTATTATTCTTAAAAATCTACTTTTTCTGTCCTAAATTAAGCTAATTTTTCCAGACAAATTTAATATGTAGAAGTTCCTCAGGATATATATATACTTTAAATTGATTTTAAATTAACAAAATCTCATATTATCTATTGTAGTTGTTGCAAAGTGCCATTGAGTAGGTTCCAAGCCATAATGACCCTGCATAGGGTTTCTGAGGAGCAGCTGGTGAGCTTGAACCATCGACCTTGCAGTCCAAATCAATTTTGAAGTCCAGTGCACTAACCCACAGTGCTACACCAGAACTCCATATTATCTGTATATTTAATTTACAATTTTAACATCATATTATGTCTATATTTTTAGCAAAAAATCTTTTGTAAAAGGCTATTTATGGCTGAAACAATCCAGAATTATATCAAAACGTCATGTACTTTTATGGTGAGGATTTCAATTTTCTTTACATTGTGATACAATCCATACCAAAGGCTTTGATCTTCATCAGTAAGTATTTTAAGTCCTCGAGGCGTTCTGCTCCCTTAAAGATTTACAGCCTCGGAAACCCTGTGCAGGGTCGCTATGAGTCAGAACCAACTCCACAGCACATAACAACAACAACAACTTCAGCAAGCAAGGTTGTATCATCTGCATATCACAGGTTGTTAATGAGTCTTCCTCCAATCCTGATGCCACATTTTTCTTCATAGAACCCAGCTTCTCATCTTATTTGCTTAGCATACAGGTTGAATAAGTATGGTGAAAAAATACAACCCTGTTGCACACCTTTCCTAATTTTAAACCATTCAGTGTTCCCATTTTCTGTTTGAACAACTGCCTCTTGGTCCATGTATAGATTCCTCATAAGCACAATTAAGTGTTCAGGAATACTCATACTTCACAATGTTGTCCACAGCTTGTCATGACTTACACAATTATTATTAGCACCTGTTCTTTTAGTAATAAAATCAGAGGGCATCTTTCCCATGCTTTGTTAAGATTGTTACTTCTTCCATCTAATCTACCTGTATTCAGGGATCACAGCCATTGTAAACTGTCAGCCATTTATTCTCTGCTAAAAAAAGTTTGTGAAAAAGTCCATTAATCATGGGCTCACCATCAACACCAGACTCTTAAGTAATGACCACCGTACACAGAGTATTATATTAATATTAAGCAAAAGAAGAAGTAAACCACTATTATCTGTTTTAGCATCTTACTAGGAATAAGAACTGACCATAATTATAAATCTTGAATTCACTAATAAAACCAGTGCACAGAGAAATTCCCAGCTGCCAGAAATTTAAGAATGTAATATAGGAAAAGAGAGAACAAATAAAATAATTTCAGTCATTGGAAGTTACCAGTAAAGTGACCCCAGCAAGCAATAAATGACTACGTTAACGTGAGATGTATGCTTATACCCAAGAGGCAGAATTTTAAGTGAGTCAAAGTCACTATGTGATATTGTCAGTTGAGGTTAATATAATACGATCATAACTCAGGGCAACTGGATGGGTTCGCATAATTTTTCTCATCACTTGTTAGACAAAAAATAAAATAGTGATCTCAATAGAAACTCGTATTTCTCCTTTTTATTATTTTTAATCACAGTCTCTTTTGTGATCTCATATAATAGTAGAATCTCTAAAACTTTTTCACTCATTTCTATGGAGAAAAAATGTATTGTTTAATTTTAAATGGAATCTAATGTTCATCTCTCCTTTAATAATTTATTAATTGGACAAAATACCTTGATTGGACTATTTCTAGGAGAAGAAATGGTTGGTGATGTGTATTACCGAGATAAAAAAGTAAGTGTAAGCAATCTAACTCCTGATGTTGCAGCATTTTGTCCCAAGGTCACTAATTTGCATCACAAGCAAGTTAGTTTATAACATCTGGATAAAGTCAGATGACCTAGGTGATGTGAGTTGGTCTCTGGGCATAGGTGTCTACTTAGCACTGACTGGTACTTGGCAGACTCATCAGGGAAGGCCAAAGGCAGGTTGAAACTCTAATCACAGAAGAGTCCAATGGAAAAAGAATGACTGCAAATTCTTCAGGTGGAAATTAGAACGAATGTTATCAGCATTTAGATATTTTCACTTCACCACTGTCTTATGGATCTTCCTGTGAAACTGAATCACGTTTATTGGCTATATTATGGATTTCTAAGAATTTCTAAAACAGTGCAATTTATTCTACACAAAGTCCAGTGATACATACCTAAATGAATCCAATCTTTCTATTTAGTCAATTGGAGTCCTGATGTAGGATAAGCACTAGACCTCAAGGTCAGTTGAACTGGAGGTTGGTGGTCCAAACTCACCCTGCGCTCCTCAGAAACCCTACACAAGGTTGCTATGAGTCGGAACCAATACAATAGCACTTAAAAACAACAGTTCTTATAAATTCTTCACTCCTTCGACCAAATATTGGTTAAGAAACACTGTTCTTTTATTTATAACCAAATGCACATATATGTTGAATGCCACCATGTCAATTAGATTCAGAGTCATAGTAACCGTATCAGACAGTAGGACTGCACCATACATTCTTAAGCTGTTCGTTTATGCAGAACATACCACTTGGTCTTTTCTCCCATGGAGCCCTGTTGAGTTCTAACCACTGTGAGTCTGACCACTAACATTTCAGTTAGTAGTCAAATGCTTAAACATTGTGTTACCAAGGCTTCATATATATAAAGGTACATAAATACATATACCATGTATTTAATTTTATATAATTGTTAATGCTACTTCATAAAGAAGTAAAAAAATATGAGTGTATGGCTTCTGTATAAAGTGAAAGAAAAATATGACACAAGGATTTTAAATATTTTCAATTTTTTAAGCTTTTAGTTAAAAAATAATTAGAATATTTTATGTTTTTGCTAAGTAAACAGGTCCAATTCAACAAGATTAACTTAAAATTTGTCACTGTCCAGAATAAAACCTTTCATTATCTTTTCTCGCTTAATACTTTGTAAATAATAGATCATTATAAGCTCTAATTCAGATGTCCTGTGTTCTTCAGAAAGACAGTTCTTTGTAAAGAAACATCCAGTTTCTTACTCACCACCTTTTTGTAACACCTGTTGTCTGATATGGGATAAAAAGTGTATTGTAGAGTTTCTAGGTTAGAAAGCTATGTTAGAGATCACAGTGTATTTGGAGGATATATTTGAATCCTAAAAAGAGTCGATACATGCATTAGGGTACATGGCAGTAAGGTTTTCTTTTATAGATAAATATCTATAATAGGAATTTAAAAATCACTATTTTCTTATTTTTTAGAAAATCTCCACCGACTAATCTAAAAGGGATTTTATTAAATGTTATTAACAGTACTCTTGTTCATTCTTGATTCATATGGATTGATTCTTCTGTTTAGTTTTACATTTTTCTTCCTAAAATGTATAAACCCAGTTACAAATCACTGCTGAGTGACATTCAAAAAATATTGCAAGGGCGTCTACTCTAGTTCTCTTGTCAAATATGTTTCAGCAGAAAGATTATTGATGGAAGCCTGAGACACCGATGAAGAGAAATTAGAGCTATGAGGTATAGAATTGCAGAAATTGCATCTATACAAACAGCTGAAAGCAAGATGATGTTCTGTTCAAATGTTTCCTATTTCAAAGAAGTCTCTAGAGTCCCATTTACTCCTGACAAGCACTAACGGTGCTTACAAATGTTCTGCAACCTGGCGAATTGTTCAAATTAAGAAAACAGTTTTAGTTAAAAAGAATGCATCCGGACTTGAAAGCTGTAGAACAGAATCTGTAAAGGACTTTATCAGACAATAAGATCTAACTCCAGTGTATTAATTTGCAAAATAATGCTATAAAATAACTGGTTCTTTCTCGATGCTATTGTTCAAGAAAATTATTTCAGCTAGTCCTAAGGGAAAACCAAAACATTCCAACAGATCCTTCACCAAAACCCAAACCAAACCCACTGCCATCAATTCCAACTCAAAGTGCCTCTATAAGACAAAGTAGAACTTCAACTGGTTCCTAACACTGCCAGTCCTTATGGGAGCCCACATCCTCATCTTTCTTCCACAGATCTGCCATGATAACTCTAAAATATCAGTCCAAGAAAGCACAGTGTTATTTCAGGAGCTGTGGAATTGTATAAATGTTCACCTTCCCTAAACAACTTACTCCTTTATGTATCAAATATTTAATTCTATTTCACCATTACTGCCAATCACTGTGGAATAAAGCACTAGACTGCAAAGTCAGTTTGAATCACATGGTTGGTGGTTCAAACTCACCAGTTGCTCCTTGGAAACCACATACAGAGTCTCTGTGATTCAAAACCAAGTCCAGAGCACTTAGCAACATCAGCTAATCGCAGGATATTCCAAAATGCTTTCCAAATCACTCACTCAACAATATGTTTACAAAATTCTATTGATAAAGGGTTCAAATTAGCAAATCACTGAACTATTTAATCAATTTTCTTACTGAAGAATTTCTCAGATTTGTACCTCACAGTAGTTCATGATGTTGTTGTTGTTGTCAGGTGCCATCGACTCAGAACCGACTCATAG
>NW_006408583.1:1254020-1255981 GCF_000296735.1 Chrysochloris asiatica
GTTCGCAGCCCGATTCGTAACCACTACACTACCAGAGCTCCTTAGGAGTGTAATATTCAGCATTTCAAAATCTATTTCATGATGGAAACATTTTTTTTTTTTCAATTCATGGAGTTGTCTTGACTACTCTTGTAAAGAGCGTAAATAACAATTTTATAGGCATAGAATTATTAATGACTAGCACAGAAACTCACTGGATGTTTTTCCAAAGACTAACATCACTGACTTTGTTGGAAATTTACAGCAGAATAGAACATATTGTCTCAGTAACTGCAATTTTTACCCAACCTTCCCACCCCAGCACTCTCCACTTTAGCCAGTCCCAGTCCCATTAGCTGGCTCGCTATCAGTCAGGTAATCACAGCATATTCATATAATCACCCATATTCACGTTGGTCACTCATACCAACATGATCCCCTGAAAACATCCCCTATACACGAAAAAGTAACATCCTTTTCAATTTTTAAAATGCATTCTCTCCTTTCTATTTGTAACATACTATTACTGTGCTGAAAGATTGTTACTTATGTCCCATAAATCTTCCTGCCTTCTCTCAGCAGATACTGCTCAAATAATGACCAAAAATGTCTGCCAAATTCTATTTTACTAAAAAAAAAAAAAAAAATTTTTCAAATTCCCTTTAAGAGCAAAACATCTAGCTTTGCTTTTTAAAATTTTATTTTATAAGTGTCTAATAAAAAACAAGATTGAGAGATGAAATTTCCTCCATTGAGAAATAAGAATTTGGTCTCAGAATGTACGCTTCATTTATTTGTTTGGCAAATGGAACCATAACTGATATAAAAGACACTTGCTGTTTGTCACTTTATACTCACTGTGATTTTTATGATGGTTTCCAGTTAATAAGCACTGGCTTTGTGGAAGAGACACTGCATATCAATGTGTATACATTGTCTCAATTTATCTTCACAACATCCCGCATGTTGGTGTTTTTGCTAGTTGCCATCAAGTCTGTTCCAACCATTAGCAAGACAGAAAAACACACTGTTAAGTCCTGAACCATCCTCACAATTGTTATGTTTTAACCCATTGTTGCTGACACTGTGCCAATCCATCTCATTGAGGGAGCTACAGTTCTTCATGTAACAAACATGACGTTCTTCCTCAGAGACTCATCCCTCCAGACAATGTGTGCAAAAATTAAAAGCTAAAGTCTTACCATCCTTGTTTCTAAAGCATATTCTGTCTTTCTTCCAAGGCAGACATGTTTGTTCTTTTGGCAGTCCAAAGCACTTTCAATATTCTTCACCAACACCATAATTCACATGCATCTAATATTTTATGGTCATCCTTATTCATTGTACAAATTTCACATGCATATAAGGCTATTGAAAATACCAAGACTTGGGTCAGATGCACCTTAAACTAACATCTTGGCTTTTGAATGCTTTACCTTTGCAGCAGATTGGCCTTACGCAGTACATTGTTTGATTTCTCGATTGCTGCTTCATGAGCATTGATTGTGAATCCAAACAAAACAAAGACTTTGACATCTTCAATCTTATTTGTCTAGTTATGAAGATTTTTGTTTTATTTGCACTGAGAGGTAAACCATGCTGAATTATTTGATCTTCATCAGTTAAGTATTTCAAGTCCCCTTTGCTTCCAGCAAGCAAGGTTGTGTCATTTGCGTATTGCAATGTGTTAATGACTCTTCCTCCAGTTCTGTTGCCATGTTCTTCTTCATATAATAGATTTTCAAATTATTTGACCAACATACATATAGAATATGTATGGTGAGTGGTTACAACCCTGATGCATACCTTCTCTGATTTTAAACCATTCAGTAGCACCTTGTTCTATTCTAGTGACTGCTTCTTGATCTGTGTACAGGTTCCTGAGGATCAAAATGAAGTGTTCTGAAATATCCATTCTTTGCAATGATGTCCATAGTTTGCTATAATCCAAACAGTTGAATGCCTTTGCATAGTAAATAAAG
>NW_006408583.1:1256636-1305137 GCF_000296735.1 Chrysochloris asiatica
AACAACAACAACAACAATCTTTGTGGGAAGAGATTACCAAGTCTTTCCTCTTGTGGATCCACTAAAAACCCAGTGCCACAGAGTCAATTCTGGTTCACAGTAACCCATATAGGGTTTTCAAAGTTATCAGTCTTTTGTGAGCAGAAAGCCTCGTGTTTCCTATGAGAAGAAGCTGGTGGACTTGAATTGCTGATCTCAGTGTTAACAGTCCAATACTTAACCCACAGGAACACCAAGGTTTCTTGTGGAGCCACTGGTTAGCTCTAAATGTCAATGTTTTGTATAGCAGCTAGGCGCTTAACTGTTGTGCCACCACAGTGCCTTTTCTGATTCATAGGGTGCTGATTTTCCCAAAATACCAATCAGAAATTCATATAATCGCTCCCAACAATTTCTTAGTAAAATTATAATAATCTACCCCAGTTAGGGATACCCTTTCTCACATCTTTTATGAAAAAGCAAAGGATTTACATTTCTTTGAAACCGGGCCTGAACTGATTAATCAAGAAAATGAAACAACCTAGAAACATCCCAGGGTATATGTACAAGGGGGAGTAACATCCAGTTTGAATCTTCTAGGCTCTGCGTTCATCTCATTTAGAGCCACCTGAGATGATCTGCCTTCTGTAATGTAACTGATGACTATCTTTTCATAACTGTAGCACAGTATGTCCTTATAAAAGTGTTGAAGTCATCATCTGAAGACTCCTCCCTGCAGTTCCCACTTAATAAGTCTTGTCTGTGTAGTGAAATGTAAAAGAATGATTTTGTCAGACATGCCTCCTTTATCAACAAATGTGCTGACTAGGAAGGATGCATAGTATTGGAGTTAATAATTAGCCAAAACCAAAAGGTCACAAGAGATAAAAAGGCAGCTAAGGCACTATGGCATGAGTTTGTTAAAATGACTTTCTCTTTGAAAAACACTATGTTATCAAATATCAAATATCTTGGCCATATGATGTCTTACTCAATTGTCTCCTTCACTCAATCTGGCAGACTTGGCCATACATAGTATGAATAAGAAAATCGATGACTCTGAGAATAATAGGAAAATTCAAATGCTTACATATTTGAGGCTCTGGTAGCACAGTGGTTGCGAGTCCAGCTGCTAACCTCAAGATCAGCAGTTCGAAACTACCAGTGGTTCAGTGGGAGAAAGTGGAGGTTTTCTGCTCCCATAAATCAGTGTGCCAGGAACTGTATAGGTATTTTGACCACATCATTCCACTACCCTTCCCAACTCTATAAAATATAAAATAAGCATTCTGCAAATAGTATGGTGTTTCAGGATAAGCACTGAACTACTAACTACAAGTAGTTCAAATTCACCAGCAACTCCTTGGAACCCTTTATAGAGTCTCTATGAGTTGGAATCAACTCATCAGCACTTAACAACAACAAACTGAAAATAACTAATGAAACAATATCTTAGCTCCTTAGGTTTCTCAATTTCTATGAAGTACAGAGCTAGGGTTCAAACACATTTCCTGCTTTCTAAGACTACTCTCCTTCCACTATCCATTTTGCCTCCTTTGGGTTCTTATATTTTACAGAATGGTCAAGACCCATTCTGTAGAATAGAGAAAGCTTTAAGAGTAGACAAGAACATACAGAAATCGTGTTAAACCCTCAGTTTATACATGAGGAAATTTAGATCCTCAGAGAATTTAAAGTTTACTCAAAATCAAAAGCTTGTTTCCAAAACCAAAACAAACAAACGCATTGTCAATGAGTGGATTCTGACTCACGAAGACTCCATGGGTTACAGAGTAAAACTGAGATCCACAGGGTTTTCTTGGCTGCAATCTTTATGAAAGCGGTTTGCAAGACCATTCTTCCATGGTACCATCGGTTGGGTTTGAATCACCAACATTTTTTGTAGTAGCCTAGTGTAAGAGTAAGGAGCTCTGGTAGCATAGTGGTTACAAATCAGGCTGCGAGCCTCAAGGTCAGCAGTTCAAAACTACCAGCTCTTCCGTGGGAGAAAGAAGAGGCTTTCTGCTCCTGTAAAGATTTACAGCCTCGGAAACCCTGTACAGGGTCGCTATGGGTCGGAACCGACTCCACAGCACATAACCACCACCAGTGTAAAAGTATTTGAAACACCCAATGACTCTCATAAAAAGGAATTAAAACAGTTGCCTTGTTTTATTGTTTCTCACTGTTTTTCTTGCTGCTATTTTAAAACTAGGTTTTAAATAACAGGAAAAACAACTGAAGTTGTCAAAAACTTTATTTTGCTGGTATCCACAATGAATACTCATGAAAGCAGCAGTCCAAAATCAAATGATGTTTTTACATTAGGCAAATCTGCTGCACAAGACCTCTTTAAGAGCAAAGGTATAGGGTGCCCCTGACCCAAGCCATAGTATTTTCTCACATATGTATGTAAGAATTGGACAATGAATAAGGAAAACTGTAGAATTGATGCATTTGAGGTACGGTGTTGGAAAGGAATATTAAAAGTACTTTGGACTACCAGAAGAACAAACAAATCTCTATTGGAAGAAGTACAGCCAGAATGCATCTTACAAGCCAGAATGGCCAGACTTCTCTGTACTTTGGATTTGTTATCCGTAGGTAACGGTCCTGATAAAATGGAGGGTCAGCAAAAAAGAGAAAGACCCTGCCCCACACCCCACAACGAGATGTATTGACACAGTGACAGCAACAATGGACTCAAACATAACCACAATTGTGAGAATGGCACAGGACAGGCCTGGTATGCGTAGGCTCGCTCTAAGTCGGAACCAACATGAAGGCACCTAACAATGACAACAACACCCACATGTTACAAGTCCAGGAAACGCCTTTCATATTATAGTCTACAATATTCCTGGATAAAACTGTTGACTTAATTTTTTCTCTTTGAATATAATTGCAATAAAATTTTATTTTAAAGGAAGGAAAAAGGGAAAGGAGAGAGGGAGGAAGAAAAAAATGACAAATGGATACATTTTTCTGTTAAAATAGCTAAGAACAGTATTGTAAAGAGTTAGTGCCTGTCCAAAGCCAAAAGACTTAGAGCAGAAAGTTCAGTGTTCTACTCAGACCTAAACTTGACATCACCCTGACATGTAACATACTCTTGGCCATCTTTCAAACTTGAGAATATCATTCCTTCCAGGAAGCATTTATTAAGAACCCTATACAATCATTGCCCCCAAATTACTAGCTCTCTAGTTACTTAAGCATTGGATACATAATTCTATTATTCTATTTAGTGAACTATATTTCAATTTATTTTGTTTTCATGCTCATTCTCATTTTAAGTTGCAGACAGTGAATGTATTTTATTCATCTCTATATTCTCAGAACCTGACTCAGTATTTGGCAGTAGTTCTGAATAAGTGTGTGTTGAAGAAGAGTTGAGTTGAATTGAATTGACCTGCCTTGAATAGACCTGAACTGAATTTATTTAAATTTAATTGGCAGCTGTTACCATTTGATCAATCAGATTATATTGCCAACATCCCTGTCACTTCAAATTTTGCTGATCTAATACAATTTAAGATTTTAGTACTACTTTCCTGAGGGGGAAAAAAATGCATTGGCTTCTGTTTACAATGTCAAGATCAGGGATGAACAGCCGAGCAAGAGGAATTTAAGACACAGGATCTGAATTCAGCTGCAAATTGGCTTACTCAGGACAGAACTTAAGTATTCTTCACACTTTGGCCTGGCACTTTAGCTAGATTATAGTAAGCACTCGATGCACAGTGAAGCACAGAAGCAGAAAATTAGACATGCCACACATCTAAATATAGCATAAGAGAGAAAATCTAAGGTTCCAAAGAAAGCAGCGTTGAGGAATTCTTTTTCTTTTTGGGGGGGGTGGGGGATGGTGGTCCCTCAGTGGGTAGACTGTCAAATATTCTTGTCAAACACCTTCACAAAATTATTCTAAAATCTGCTTTAGAACATTTTAAATATTTATATTTCAAAATACAATATTTTAGAAAAATAGCCTTTTATAGTTTAAATATGTATGTAATTCAGATAACTCATAGGCAAGTTTTATAAGTTTCTCATGGTTACCAGGGTCAAACTATTTTGAAAAAAGGATTTATTCTGCATAGATGCTAAGAAAATAAGAAATGGCTTCAAAACATTTGTAGAAAACTGGAATAAAAAGATTCAGGATTTTTTTCACACATTTTTTGAAGCCCCCTAAAACTTTATAGACAAATGGGAGAGGTAAATTTCTCATAGGGAAATAATCAGTAATTAGCCATAGTGAAATAGAAATGAAGCATGCAATTAGACAAAAATAAACCAAAGGCCTTAAATGCTTAAAGCTTCATACATAGAGATGGTAATGAAGGTGGTACCCATTGAATGGATTTAGAAGAGTATGATTCTAGAATATCTAAGGGTAAAAGACTGAATCAGGGCCTCCCTTTCCCAGTTCTTCTTTTAATAACTACCAGGGCAATGGTAGATCAGCAGTTATGGTAGAAATAAGTACCTTACAAATGAAAGAAGGCTGTCCAGGTGGGCATTGTTATTTTTGTTAGGTGCGCTCTAGTCAGTTCTGACTATTGTGACCCTATGCATAGGCAGAACAAAATACTGCCCAGTCCTGTGCCAAGATGGACATTATCTTCTGCAAATTAAAGTTTTAGCATAACGGTTCATATATTTTCAAACTTTATGTATTGTTGTTAAGTGCCATTTAATCAGTTCCGATTCATAGTAACCCTGTATAGGTTTCCAAGGAGCAGATGGTGGGTTTGAACCACAGACCTTGAAGTTAGCATTTCAGTGCTTATCCTACACTACTATGCCAAGATTTTGTACATCATAAATAAATATATACAAAATATATTGTCATTTTTATTTCAAATCTGGGATTTGGATAAAAAGAAAATAAAAAGTGCTGTTGAGTAGATACTGGCTTATTGTAGACCTCTGTGTGTCAAAGGAGATTGCTCCATAAGAATTTAAAGGGCTGGTTCCTGAAAGGATCACCAGGACTTTCTTCTGGGTCATCTATGAGTGACCTCCAGCCATCAACCTTTCAGTTATCAGATGAGCATATTAACTGTTTGCACCATTGGAGAACTCTGAATTTGGGTAAGAACAGGAGATATTCTCCGTAAGTATTGGCTTAAAAGCAGAATTACTAAATTATACTTTGTAGTTGTTGCTGTGAGGTGCCATCGAATTGGTTCTAACCCATAGTGACCCTATGTACAACAAAACGAAAACTGCCCAGTCCTGGGCCAACATCACAATCGCTCATTTGTAAGAGTTAAGTATGCTTTGTAAGAGTTAAGAGTTTCTGAGATTTTGCACCACCGAAACTCCTAATTTCTGAGACATGTATAAATAGCTACAAATGTCTAAGATATATAAATCATGCCTGGGTATACTTGAAGAAAAATACGCTCTTTGAATATAAACATTAAGTATAGTATTAAAATTCTTAATAATGAACTACCTCTTTGTATTAAAATTTTTTGAAATTACAATGAGTTCTATGTTTCAAATCAGACTGTGGGAACGAGGCAATTACAAAGATGAGGCTGGCAAACATAAATTCTTAATGTTGTAGTATAATTTATTTTCAGAGTCACATATGAGGAGAGAATGCATCTCTTAAGTTTGACTCTGCAGTCTCAACACTAAAGTGATGTATATGTCACACTTGCTCAGTGCTTTTCTTTAGGAAATGAAAAAGGAGTCAGCAAATTGCTCTGGTACTCCCTACTCTTAAAAAAGTGCTACAGTCCCCTGCCATAGATCTGTTATGGGGGAAATAAAAGACTGGTTCCTAGAGGTTAATAATTTTCTTTAAGAGAAAACATAGAATGCAATATTATATATGATTATGACTGTGAAATATGCACATATAAGTTAAAAAAAAAAAGAGAGAGAAACATTTAAAGCTATTTGGGGTGCAGAACTGTGGCAAGGGCTGGGGGGAGATATGACTTGAAATACAAATTTGCGGCAACATTGTAGTGGTTATGAGTCGGGCTGCTAACCTCAAGTTCAGCAGTTCGAAACTACCAGCTGTTCAGTGGGAGAAAGATGAGGCTTTCTGCTCCCATAAAGAGTTACAGCCTTGGAAATCCTGTACAGGGTCACTATGAGTCAGAACTGACTCCATAGTACACCACCACTGACAGCACCATCTATATAGAAGTGATAGTTGAAGGTACAAGTGAGGTTGACAACTCCAAGGATGAGATCTGACAGAAATGCTCTCTGATTCTCTGGCCCAAGAAGGATAAAAAGCAAAGCACACAAAGGCAGTTGAAATACTGTAGCTTCTACTTTTCACAATGGCAGGAGGCACAAAAGGAACTTAATTAGCAAACAGATCTTCCATTTCCCCGTCATGAGTCAGAATGCTGGGCTAATTCCTGCTCTCATCATTGTTCTCACGTATCTTTGCAGTTACCCAAGGCTTCTAAGACACACAAAATGTGTGTGAGATCCAGACATGTAACTAAAGATATGAAAATAGCCTAAACATCCGGGCCCTGCTAAGCTATCTTCTAGAAAACTTGTATCTGAAATAAATCATTCTTGATAATCATTCTAGTGCCCCAATTCTCATTTCCCCTGTAGTCCATGTTTATAACATTAAAATTTTTTTTTCAAATCTGCCAAGGTTTTCAAAAGAATGCTTAAAACTTAAATATTCTTAACTTTTTATATTTTTTTCTTCTCAAATGTACTGTTTTGAACTTAAACAAGTATATAATTGGCAATATAGATCTTTTTAAATTTATAAATTTTAAGATACTAGCAATTTTTTCTACTTGTATGATAAATATACACCTCATTTTCCCTTGTTACTGATGGATACTGAGAGAATCAGATAGAGTGACATCATGACATGGTAGCATTTGGGAGCTCTAAATGGGCATTTGGGAGCTCCAATCCTTCAACTGAAAGAATCTTTTTTTTAAGTTCCTTCAAACTGACTCTGAGTATGGCAACCTATGTATGTGGGAATGGACCAGTGCTCCATCAGTTTGTCCGTGGCTGATTTTTTCAGAAGTATATTGCCAGACTTTTATTTCAAGGCACCACTGGGTAGAATGAAACCACCAACTTTTGATTCGTAACTGATTGCTTAATCATTTGTGCCACTTAGGAATTCAAAAGGAATCATTAAACAGCCAAAAACTGATAAAATCAATTTCAGAACTCTAGAATCTAACTAAAACTTTAAGCATTCAAGAAGTGCTTCATTAAAAATGAGACTATTTTGGTGTTTAATAAACTGCTGTTAATGTCATTGGGTGAGATAATGGAAGAGATATCAGTGATCATGTGTGACAAAAAATTCACATTTTGCAAAAAAATTTGAAAAGTCACTACAAAAGCAGATGACTGCTTACCTCAACAATTAACAACACATCCTGGGAAGGGAATAGAATCTGATTCGTAGAGTTACCACATTGTTGTTGTTGTGTGTAACGGAGTTGATTCTGATGCATAGCAACCCTGCATAGGGTTTCTAAGGAGCAACTGGTGGGTTTGAATTGCCAACCTGTGGTTCACAGTACACTGCTGATCCTACAGTGCCACAAAATTATAACATTTAAAATGTCCAGTTTTCAAGCAAAGAAATTACAAGGAACTTTTAAAAACAAGAAAATATGGTTCATTTGCATGAAAAAAGCTGACAAAATATTTCCCTCAGGATGCCCATTGAAAAGATTAGCCAAAACTGTTAACCTGTTCAAAAAGCTCAAAGTCCTAAAGGAACAATGGGTAAAGAAACTAGAAAAATATTATAAACAAAGTGTTGTTGTGGTTTTAATGCTGTCGAGTTGGTTCAGACTCATAGCGACACTATTGGGTTTCTGAGGAGCAGCTGGTTCAAAGCAACTTTGCGGTCCAGAGCTTTATCCTACAGCACCATACTAGGACTCCACTGAATGGGTTGTTGTTGTTAGGTGCCATCAAGTCAGTACCGACCCATAGCGACCTTATGCACAGCAGAATGAAACACTGCCCGATCCTGGGCCAACCTCACTATTGCCATGCTTGAGTCCATCGATGCTGCCATTTGGCCAATCCATCTCGTTGGGGGTCTTCTGCTTTTTCTCTGACCCTCCACTTTACCAAACATGATATCCTCTCCAGTGACTGGTCCCTCCTGACAATATTTCCGAAGTATGAGAGACAAAGTTTGTCCATCTTGGCCTCCAAGGAGCACTCTGGCTGCATTTCTTACAAAACACATCTATTGGTTCTTTTGGCAGCCCATGGCACCTTCAATAGTCTCCTCCAACACCATAACTCAAAAGCATCAATTCTTCTATGGTCTTCCTTATTCACTGTCCAGCTTTCACATGCATATGAGGTTACTGAAAATACCATGGCTTGGGTCAGGCTCACCTTAGTCCTCAAGCTGACATCTTTGCTCTTAAACACTTTAAAAAGGTCTTGTGCAGCAGATTTGCCTAATGCAATATGTCTTTTGATCTCTTGACTGCTGCTTCCATGAGTGTTGATAGTTGATCCAATAAGAATGAAGCCCTTGACAATTTCAATCTTTTCTCTATTGATTAGAATGTTGTTTATTGGTCCAGTGGGGAGGATTTTTGTTTTCTGAATGGGTAGGGAGTTGTATTTTGGAATTAAGAAAATAGTTTGAAACTAACTAGAGGTGGTGGTTGTCAGTGTACTAAATGCCAATGAATTGTTCGCTTTAAAATGATTAATTTTATGTTATATGAATCTCATCTCAATTTAAAAACATTAAGTGAGCTAGACATCGTCATATGTGTTAACATGCATTCATTCAATCATTCCGGTATTATTGCATGGAACTGTTTCAGTTGCTTGAAGAAGACAGGTGGTGCTTCTGTCCTCCCTGAGATTACCCACTGTCATCAAGTCTATTCAGACTCAGTCTTCAAATACATATTTCCCTAAATGAGTGGGTTGCTGTTGTTAAGTTGGGTTAACAAACCAACATGTAACCTACTACACTAACAGGCCCCGCCTTGTTTGATGGTTGTTGCTGTTGTTAAGTGCCATGGGAGTCAGTTCCAACTAGAATTTCAGAGGGGGCTGACCTTGCAATTAGCAGCCCAGTGCTTTATTCTCCATTGTCACACCAGGACTCCAAATGAGTGGGTAGAGATAAAGCAAAAGAGGAAAATGAAGTAAGGCGAAGAGGGGAAGAATAATAAGATCAAACTTACTGGTTTCGTATGCACATTAAGTGGGGAAGGGGAAGCAAAACATTCTTTTAAAATTAGCTCTTTGGGGGTTCTATGTTTTGTTTTGATTTGATTTGGGGGTTTTGAAGATTTTTTTTTTTAAGTAGCAAACAAATCACATGTCATATCCAAAAACCATTGGAAATAGTCGCCCATTCCTTCAACAAATAAACTAAATATTATTTATGCTTCAGGTACTGGGTATTCAGCAGTGAGATATCCCTGCCATCTTGGAGCATAAGTCCACTAGGTTGGACCAGTCGCTGTACCCTTAGCAGAGATTACTTTTATGAGGCTAACAGACCAGCATGATCAGCAGCCTCCTTTAGAGAATTCACTTCTAACTTCTGTTTTCTCATATATCCAAAAATAACGCAATCATAAAAACATGCCCAATTACTTGTAGTGAAGTCTCACTTCTTGCTATACTTCTTTTAACATATATTTGTTTATTCTTCTGGAAATCCATGGTGCATTCAGTACTTTTTCACCAATACCATAATTGAAAATTCATCAGTTCTTATTTGGCCGTCTTCATTCGTTGACCAGCCTTGAAAATACATGGTTTCAGTCAGGTATAACTTCATGGTCAAAATGACAACATTGCTTTTTTAAGACTTTCAAAGTCTTTTGAAGCAGAATTTCCCAATATTTGATTTCTAGATTGTTCTCTCCATGAGCATACAACATGGATGCCAGTAAAATCAAACCTTTAACTACTTCAGTATGAGGAGCTTCAAAAATTCATGGAAAAATAGAATGAAAAGAAAATGGAATTTTCTACAAACTTTTTTAAGTTTCCTAATATTTTTTCCTTTATCAAGATGCTTATTGATTCAGTTGTGAAGAGGTTTGTTTTCATTAAGTTGAGGTGAAGGCTTTATCTTTGAACTTCATCTGTAATTGCTTCAAATCTTCTCGGCTTTAACAATCAGGTTGTGTTCACCTAAATAACACACATTATTAATGAAACTTCCTCCAACCCTGATGCCACGTTATTCTTCATACAGTCCAGTTTTATTAATTAGTTTCTCAGCAAAGAAATGTAATAAATATATACTTTCACCCTTTATTTATAGATGTGTGGCCACAACCCATAGAATTCAATTATCATTCGAAGGTTTTTCAGTGAATTTGGAGTCCTGGTGTGGCGCTGTGGGCTAATGAGTCAGACTGCAAAGTCATTTGAACTGCAAATTCGGTGGTTCAAGCCCACCAGCTGCTCCTTGGAAATGCTATACAGGGTTGTTATGGGTCGGAATCGACTCAACAGCACTTAACAACAAGACAGAAAAATATTCCTTGTATATAAGTATGTGCTGTGTTGTTATTGTTGTTAGGTGTCATTGAGTAGGTTCCCACCCATACAGACACCATGAACGACAGAACAAAATGCTACCCAGTGCTGTGCTCACAATTGTTGCTGCGCTTGACCCATGCCATTACGTCACCTCTATTTAGAATGCGCACAAATATGGCTCTCTTCCAATCAATTAGCCAGGTAGCTGCCTTCGAAATTTCTTGGCATAGATGAGTGCCTCCAGTGCTACATCAACTTGTTGAACGATTTCAATCTGCATTCCATTAATTTCCTGGGCCTTATTCTTTGCCAAGGAACCGTGGTGTGGCGCTATGGGTTAATGCGCTGGACTACAAAGTCAGTTTGAACCACAAAGTCTGTGGCTCAAGCTCACCCGCTGCTCCTCAGAAACCCTATATAGTGTTGCTAAGGGTCGGAACCAACTTGATGGCACTTAACAACAACAATTCTTTGACAAAGGAGCTCTAGTAGCATAGTGGTTATGAGTCGGACTGCTAATAACATGGTCAGCAATTCAAAGCTGCCAGTTGTTCTGCAGGAGAAAGATGAGTCTTTCTGCTTCCATAAAGATTTACAGCCTCAGAAACCCTATACAGGGTCACTATGAGTCAGAACCAACTCCACAGCACATAACCACCACCACCATACTTTGCCAATGTCTTCAGTGAACCTTTGACATCATCCTTCAGTATCATTGGTTCTTGATCATATGTTACCTCGTGAAATGGTTTGGTACGGTGACTTTGTGTATTCCTTCCAACTACTTTTGATGCTTTCTGCATCGTTCAATATTTTTGTCATAGAATGCTTCAATATTTCAGGGTGAGTATTGAATTTTTTTCTTCATTTCTTTCAGTTTGTGGGATACTGAGCATGTTCTTTCTTCCATTTGGGGTTTCTCGCTCTTGGTCTTTCTGCATTTTATCATAAAACTTGACTTTGTATCCTCGAGCTGCCTTTTAAATTTTTCTATTTCTTTTGTCTCACTCCTTTCATTTGCTTTAGCATCTCTACTCAGCAAAGCAAGTTTCAGAGTATCTTCTGAAATCCATTTTGTCTTTTCCTTCTTTATTGTCTTCCTAATGACCTTTTGATTTCTTCCTGTGATGTTCTTGATGTCATTCCCACACAACTCTTCTGGTCTTCGGTCACTAGTATTTCATGTATTAAATGTGTTCTTGAGATGATCTCTAAATTCAGGTGGGATATATTCAAGGTTATATTTTGGCTTTCATGTGCCTCTTAATTTTCTTCAGCTTCAGCTTTAACTTACATATGAACAATTGATAGTCTATTCCACAGTCTGCTATTGGCCTTACTTAGGCTGATGATATATAGAGCTTTTTCACTGTATCTTTCTTATAGATAGAGTAAATTTGATTTTTACGTATTCCATCTGGTGAAGTCTATGGGCATAATTGTTTTTTATGTTGTTTTAAAAAGATATTTGCAATGAATAACTCATTGGTCTTGCAAAATGCTACCATGTGATCTATAGCATTGTTTCTATCACTGATGCCATATTTTCCAACTACTGATCTGTCCTCTTTGTTTACAACTTTTGCATTCCAATTGCCAGTAATTACCAGTATATCTTTATTACATGTTTGATCAATTTCAGACTGAAGAAGTTAGTAGAATTCTTTGATTTCATTATCACTGGCTTTAGTGGTTGGTGCAAAAATTTGAATAGTAGTTACATTAACTGGGCTTCCTTGTAGGCGTTTGGATATTATCCTATCACAAAAGTATTATACTTCAAGATAAATCTTGAAATGTTCTTTTTGCTGATGAATGTGATGCCAGTCTGGCATTCCTGGCATAGTAAACCCTGTAATTATCAAATTCAAAATGGCCAATACCAATCCATTCCAGCTCACTAATACCTAAGGTATCCCTTTATGGGTTCCATTTTATTTTTTACAGCTCTCAATTTTTCTAGATTCATACTTAGTGCATTCCATGTTCTGATTATTAATGGATGTTTGCAGTTGTTTCTCCTCCTTTTGAATTATGCTCTATTAGTAAATGAAGATCCAGAAAGCCTTACTCTATTCACATCATCAGGGTGAAATCTACTTTAAGGAGGTAGCTCTTCCCCAATCATATTTTGAGTGCCTTCCAATCTGAGGGACTCATCTTCCAATACTACAATATGACAATATTCTGGTGATATTCATCATGTTTCTTATTCAATATTCTGATGTTATCTATCTAACAATATTTTACTGTAATTCATAGTGTTTTCAGTGGCTAAACTTTCAGAAGTTGTTTGCCTCTCCTTCTTCCTAGTCTGCCTTAATCTGGAAGCTCAGCTGAAACCTGTCCACCAGGGTGACCTTGTCAGCATTCAAAATACTTGTATCATAGCTTCCAACATCACAGCAACACGTAAGCCACCACACTGTGACAAACTGACAGACAAGTGGTGGATATGTGAGGTAAGAACATATAAAGAACATGACTGTTCAGAAAGAATTAGCCTCCACTTCATAAACAATATTTTCTTCATTTTTCCCAAAATACACCTGACATCTTACTACTGAAAACATTTATCATTTTCACTAAATTCTCCTTTGAGGTCTTGGACTTGGCAAACACTGAATACCCTGCAAAAAATTCTTTCATCTCTTATGTCACTTCCATAAATTAATTAAGATAACTCATGTTCTCCCACATTCTTCATAATCCAGAAAATGAGAATCAATACAATTTTTAAAGCTCAGTTAAAAAAATCTTTTGACTCTCTCTTTTATGATTGCCTGTTTTGATCCTCTGAAAAATGCAAGGCAAACATCCAACACAGACAAGTTAATCTTATATCCTGACTCCATTTAAAATTATTCAATCATTTTCATTAACACAAAGATAGTGAGAATCCCCCACATTTAGTCTCAAACAACATGTCATCAACATAAGGAGGGAATTATGTACTCCTGATCATTAATCTAAATTTCAAAAATTACATTTGAAAATTTAATTCTCTCTTCCTATGTCTGGACAGGCTAAAACCAGCAGTGAGAAATAATCTTTTCAGCTTTAATTGCATTTATTCCTCTGACTTCATGAAAAGGACAATTCTAGTAACTATTTGCAAAAGAAAAAAAAAATCATAGATAATCCTCATTATCACATTATAGTGTTCCATAACCTCAATAGTTGGACATCCATAGTCAATGAAAAAATAGTAATTATATATATATATAGAAACATGTATATGTGTACCTAAGTTTCTATTCCATTTTAAAAGCTATCATATTTATCAATAAATTATATAATTTCTATATATATATAATAGAAACATGTATATGTGTACCTAAGTTTCTATTCCATTTTAAAAGCTATCATATTTATCAATAAATTAATATATGCTTTGGATACAAAATTGTTTCTCAAGTAGTTTAATGTCTCTTTAAAGAATAGCATTGCATATAACAATAATGAAGCATTATTGTTGTTCCGACCCATAGAGACCCTGTATAGGGTTTCCAAGAAGCAGCTGGTGAGCTTGAAACACCGACCTTGCAGTTCAAGTGACTTAGTCTGATGCATTAGCCCACAGCACCACACCAGGACTCCAATGAAGCATAAGTGTTGTAAATCAAGAAAAGATGCTAGCTCATATACTGGTAAGGTTTGTCACAAGGAGTCAGAAAAACTGGGAAGGAAGGTGTAGTATAGTGAATTTACATAATGTTTCTTCTAGCCAGGGTCTTTGTGACTTCTACCCAAGATCAGTTTGTTGTTAACTTGTTAAGCGCCAGCAAGTCGGTTCCAACCAACACATATTGACCCTATATAGGGTTTCCGAGACTAAAATCTTTGCAGGAGTAGAAAGCCTCATCTTTCTCTCACGAAGTGGATTGTTGAGCTCTAAGGACTGACACTGTGATTCGAAGTCAAGAATGATTGGGTAGGAGCATTTTAATAGGGTGTGTGGTTCTTTAATACAGGGCTTGGCTAAGTTTGCCATCCTGCTAGCAAGGAGCCATCTCAGATGCAGAAACAGATGGTCCCAGGACAATCGATAAAGAAAAGCTATGAGCAGAGCTTGAGATTCCTACTGGAAAAGTAGCTACCATAGAAGTATTGGCATGGCAAGACAGAGCAGATGTGGGCTTCCTGGTCCATGAGCCAAGTAAAGTTGAGCACCTACGAACAGGATGCTGACTTGCAGCATGTGCCTTTTGTGTATTTACAGACTGGCTAAAGGATATTTCTAACACTTGCTGGAGCAGGGCAGTGGTCAAGTGTTCACATGGCTGTGAGATCTAAGAAAATGTGAGGCGTTTGTGCAGTACAACAGAGACAAAAGTAATTCCTGACTGGAGAGCTGCCGTGTCTTGAGTTGTTTCTGATCCTGAATTACACTTGTTTACTGCCCTTATAAATTCCATAATTTAAGTATTACCTGTGACTTCTGTGTGGCCATTGCAATAAGATTATCAAATCTAGATGTGAACTAGAAAGCATTGTGGGAGGGATGGTTGCTGTCAAAATGGTTGTTAAAGAGGCCTGTAGGGTAGAGATGTGCCTGATCTCCCCTTCACACAAATCAGCACTGGAATGATTTTGAGTTTAATTATCCTTCCCCCTTGTGAAGCCAGAGGAAGTCAGACATGGCCTCCACACCGTTTTTGTAGAAAGGAAATATTTATTGATTATCAATTATGTAACAATTTCTGTGTTAGATACTTCATATATTCCATCATATTCAACCAATGCAGAAGTAACAACCCCTATTATCACCATTTTTAAAATGAGGAAATTGAGGCTGAGGGAGAAGAAAAAACTCTTGTACGTAATGCAGCTAGAAAATGGTTGGGCCATGTCCTAGTTGTCTAGTACTGCTATAAAAGAAATGCCACATGTAAATGGTTTTCACAAGCAGAAATTTATTAGCTCACAGTTTCATAGGCTAGACGTCCGCATTCAGAGCACTGGTCCTGGGAAAGATAGTTGTCTCCTTTCTCCTTTCAGCATTACTAGGCCCTGCATTCCTTGGAGATCTCCAAGGATACATGCCACACCCTTGGCGCTTCTTCCTTGGTGGTAATAGATCCTCAGGTCTCTGCTCACAGCTCTTCCCTTTTATCTCTTATAAGTAAAAGGTGTTACAGGCTTCATTTTTCTCCCTCGGAACAGCTGATAGTTTCAAACTGCTGACTTTGACTCACAACCACTACATTGCAACAGCTCCAGTGCTCTGGTAGTGTAGTGGTTACGAGTTAGGCTGCCACCATCAAGATAAGCAGTTCAAAACGTTCTGCTCCCGTAAAGTTTTACAGCCTGGGAAACCCTGTGCAGGGTCACTATGAGTCGAAACCAACTCCATGGTACTTAACAACAACAGGTCTTCATAAGTTCCTATTGCATATTTTAATATGCATTATGTTGTTGTTGTTATGTGCCATGGAATCAGTTCAGACTCATAGCGACCCTGTACAGGGTTTCTGAGACTGTACATCTTTACGGGAGCAGAAAGCCTTATGGAACAGCTAGTAGCTTCGAACTGCTGACCTTAAGGTTTGCAGCCCGATTTGCAACTGCTACTATAGCCCATAATATATACTTTGGAGATTAGGAAAAAAGGGAAAAAAATATATTCATCATTTAACGTTAGTACTAAAAATCTTTTGGTAAGATTCCTTTCTGTTTCTCCCATCTAATTACAAAAGAGCAGATTTTTCTGGTGTGGTGTTACAGGATAAGAAATGCACTACTAACCACAAGGTCAATGGTTCAAATCCACCAATCGCCCCTCAGAAACCTTTTACAGTGTCACTATGAGTTGGGACCGACTTGATGGCACTTAATAACAACTCATATTTTGAGGAAAGCAAGAATCCATATCACTGTTTCAGGGCTAGCAAAATAGACAAAAGAAACTGAGAGAACACTCACATTTAAAGAAGTCAGTAATATTAGCATTTGAAAGGTTTGATTGTCTTGTGACTACTTGCCTATGAGACAAGACTTGCAAGTGTCATTTTTACACACACACACACACACACACACACACACAAACATCAAACTTACTTTATTTTTTTCCAAAATAAACTAAATGGAAACTAAGGGTCAGAGCCAAGAGGGAAAAAAGCCAAACCTCAGGGGAACAGCCACATGATAAAGACAAAGGGACATTAAAGGAGGGGGAGAAGAGTAGCCCCAGACAAAACAGACGCCTTGATCTCCATCCAAATGGACGCATAATGGACCTAAAAGTGACTTGAGGGGAAAAACAAAGAATGGTATTGCGCCATTCTCTGGACACTGCTTGCATTCGATCATCTAAGGCTTTCCAGTAATGGACTATATGTCCTTCCAGAAACTAAGGGTACTGCAAAGTGGTTACATAATATAGCTTGGATGTATATATATTTAACATGAAAGTATATATACAAGTTTGTGAGTTGCCTCCTAATTCTATCACTCATAAACATTTTCATGTCATTACATACTCTTCATAACATTAATTTTAGTACCTGCATAATATCCCATTGAAAAAGTATACCAATGACTTTACTTTTTCATTATTCTATTTATGGAACTTGGAATTGCTTTCATTTTTTATTCTAGTCTAGCAGCGTGCCCAGTGAGGCAAATTGTAATTTTTTAAGGAAGAAAAATGGGTTTTTAGAAGTTGCTAGCAGTTTCTTGGTGAAGATACCAGTTACCTAAGAAAGGACTTAGATTTGGGGAGGGGAAAGTGGGTGATGCTTTGTCTCACAATTTAAAGCAGCAAGCATCCACCAAAACGTATAGCAGATAAGCTTAGTATTTAAAACAGATGTCTTGTGACATTAGGAAATACTCCTCTCTCACAAAGCTAGGTCACCTAAAAGTTGAGGTAAGGGATTTCTAGGTCATAGGTGGTACACACATTTTACACACAGCTGCTGAGTCCTGGTGTGGCATGCTGGACTACAAGGTTGGTTTGAGCTGCAAGGTCAGTGTTGCTATGAGTTGGAATCATCTCAGTGGCACTTAACAACAACAACTTACCAAAAGGTTGGTACTTTGGAGCTACCCAGTGGCGATGTGGATAAAGGACTGGCAGTCCACTTTTGAAAGGCTTTTCAAGTCATAGCCTTGAAATTCCCCTGATATGCAATTCTACACAAACTAATGGGACTAACTGGACTCAGAGGCAATGGGTTGGGTTTGATTTTTCAGAATGCTTTATAAAAGAATCATTCTCTTAGAATGCTTGATGTTATTGGAATTTACCTAAAGCCAGATGATCAAAACACACCCCAAGAAAAACACCTGCTAGAAAAAGAAAGAAACTGTGGTAAGAACACTCTTCTCTGGAACCTAGGCTCAACTTCAAGCTCTAGAATGTAAGTAGTAAGGTAAAGCTGGTTCTGTAGCATTTGGCTGATGATGCTGGAGCCCCTCCTGACATAACCACTGTGATGTGTCTGGAGGAAAATAGCTGAGGATACGCACCAAATGATCTAGTTATTAAGCGTTGTAATATTTGAGATCCCAAAGCTATTGGGTTTAAAACCAACACTATATTATATCCTGAGAATTAAAAGCGTCTTCTCTCTGCACACGAGGAAACAATTGCCAAATTAGCAACAACCAGGTTCCTTGTTTCTATAGTAAATCCAGTGGTGGTCAAAGGCCTGATTTGGGGCTTCATAGTTCCAGGACTAAGTTCATATCACAGTGACAGTAGTAACAGCCAACAGCTCAAACCATTTACACTAGTCTACTAATGAAAAAAGTAGCTCTGGTAGCCTAGGGGTCATGAATCGGGCTGTGAAACATAAGGTCAGCGGTTCGAAACTACCAACTGTTCCGAGAAAGATGAGACTTTCTGCTCCCATAAAGATTAACAGCTTCAGAAATCCTATACAGGATCACTATGAGTCAGAACCGACTCCACTGCACATAACCACCACCACTAATGGAACTGTTGATGATGATTCAGCTGATGCTAGTCCTTTGACGAACTGGTAAGATTTTACAACTCTGTCTCAGGGAATTTATAATAACCAATTCTGTGAACTAATAAAACATCCCTGGGAATCATGGAACTTAAGTTGGGAGAGGAACGACGGCACTTAGCAACAACTACAAGTTGTAAAGATGATCTGGACCAACATTCTCAGGAAGGAAAACTACTATGAGTTATAGAAAGAGAGGAGAAAAACTTCGATAGGAAATGTTAAACTTGAAATAGACATTAATAAGTGCTGGTGATGCAGGGTGTAAATGCTCAGCTGCTAACCAAAAGGTCATCAGTAATGAGTTCACCAGGCACGCTCAGGAAAAAGATGTGGCAGACGTCTGCTTTCATAACGATTACAGCCTTGGTAACCATACAGGGTGGGTCTACCCAGTTCTACAGATTCCTTAGGAGGCAGAATCCACTCAAGGGCAATGCATTTTGGTTTTGTTTGGTAGATAATTCAAAAGCTGTTGCACCAGTACATGGTAAACTCCTTAACTGCCAGATAGTCAAGCCAGATTCACAGAGGACATGGAACTAGCGACACAGTTGCTGAAGTCAGATGAATCTTGGATTAAACAGAGATTACCAGAAAGATGTTTACTTGTGTTTTATTGACTATGCAAAGTCACTTGACTTTGTGGATCATAAACTATGGATAATATTGTGAAAAATGGGAATTCCAGAACATTTAATTGTGTTCATGGAAAACTCGAACATTGACCATGAGGTAGTCATTCAAACCGAACAAGGGGATACTGCATAGTTTGAAATCAGGAAAAGTGTGCATCAAGGTTGTATCCTTTCACCATACTTATTCAGTCTGTATGCAGACCAAATAATTTGAGAAGCCAGACTATATAAAGAGGAACATGGCATCAGGAACCGAGGAAGCCTCATTAACAATCTGAGATATGCAGATGACCAACTTTGCTTGCTGAAAAGCAAGGAGGACTTAACTGATGAACAACAAAGAATACAGTGTGGATTACAACTCAGTGTAAAGAAAACAAAATTCTTCATGACTGGACCAATAAATAACATCATGATAAATGGAGAAAAGAATGAAGTTGTCAAAGGCTTAATTTACATGGATCCAAAATCAATATTCATAAAATCAGTAGTCAAGAAACCATATGATGTACTGCATGGGGCAAACCTGTGGCAAAGATGTCTTTAAAGTGTTAGCGAGCAAAGATGTCACTTTGAGGACTAAGATGAGCCTGACCCAAGCCATGGTCTTTTCAATTGCCTCATATACATGTGAAAACTGGACAATGAATAAATAATATTGAAAGTACCATGGACTACCAAAAGAATAAATAAGTCTGTTTTGGAATAAGTCAGAATTCCCCTTAGAAGGAAGAATGAAGAGACTTTGTCTGACGTACTTTGGAAGGACTCAGTCCCAGGAAAGGACATCATGCCTGATAAAGTACAGGCTAAGCAAAAAAGAGGAAGACCCCCAGTGAGACAGATTGAGCTAGTGGGTGCAAAAGTGGGTTTTGACAAAATCTCAGGATTGTGCAGGACTGAGCAGTGTTTTTATCCTACTCAAATACAACTAACCTATCCTAGAAAAACTGGAAAAATCCCCCACTTGTTATTCATCTCCCTGAAATACACAGAGTCAGCAATAGCACCTTTATCTATGGGCTTCCTCCTGTCCTTGAATATTTGATTTTAAAAATCTAAGAGCATTTACCTTACCTTGACTTCTCTCCTTCAAGTGTGATTTATACTTAAATAATAATGTCGAAGGTCGGCACCAAGTTCTCTTTAGTTTGATTATTATAGCAACACGTCTGCCATAAAAGAAAAAAGAAAAGCTCAGTAACTGTTGAATTGATTTATATAACTAAAAATAACTGAATTAATGATTGAAATTGCTCTTCATGTTTAGACTTAGGGAAAATTTGACCTAAAGAGATCAATTCTTGAAGGTCATTTGACCTAATTCAGATCTCAATACAAGTTTTTTTACATTGAAAATACATTTTTAGAACCCATTAAATAATACATGAGTGTTAACAATTAAAATATTCTATAATGTGACATATCTTATACTCTAAATTAATAACCCCAACCAAACCTACTACCATCAGTTCAGAGACTGTAAATCTTTAAGCTTTGTGTCCCACGATGGCTCCTGTCACCCTAACTGGCAAGGCTATTCATTCCTTGCTTCATTTAACTTAAAAGAAAAACTATATGTACTGGAGAAGTAAGAGTATTTTTAATAGATCCGTGGGCTGCATTTGATTCCATAGTAAAATGTTTTAAAATTCTAAAGTGGTGACATTCTCAAGGCTGTAATTAAAAGGAAGTCACTTTAAAAGATCCACTTTTCAATACAGATAGGGAAAAACAATACGGAGCCATAATGTTGTTGTTGTGAAGTGCTGTCGAGTTGAATCCAACCCATAGCAACCCTGTATAGCGTTTCCAAAGAGCAGCTGGTCAGCTTGAACCACTGACATTGCAGTTCAAACAACTTTGCAGTCTGACGCAGTAGCACAGAGTGCCACACCAGTACAGCGCCAATAGGAGAGACTTAGTCTGCTGTTTGTGGGGTGCTGCTGGTGTGGTGCTGAGCTAATGCATCAGACTGCAAAGTCATTTGAACTGCAAGGTGGGTGGTTCAAGCTCACCAGCTGCTCCTTGAAAACCCTATATAAGGTTGCTATGGGTCGGAATCAATTCAACGGCACTTAACAACAGCATTCTGCTCTTCAGTCTTCTCACATCTCAGACACTGCTTCTATAGTTTCAAAGAATTTTCCAAGATTTTAAGAGTGTACAATTTCACTCTTTGAGACACAATGGAATTAAAACTGTGTATAACCTTAATATAGGTCACTCGGATCATTTATTTTAGGGTGCATTCCAATGCTTCTCACCCCAATACACACACGCACAATGTACCTATCCTTCCTTTAGAATAATTCAGCTCAGGAGTTCCCATCCCAAAATTGTTAGAGCCTCCGGGATTTCAGCCCAGGTGGTTGCCTCCTTTTAAGACTGCATCCAATTCCAACATGAGTATAAATTAATTATCCTCCCCCCTCCGCTTGACACAGGCCAATTTGTACTGAGGTAAAGGTAACACCGCAGAGGGGCTGATCAATAGTGTACTCTACAAGGCCATAGGAAATCTGATCCCCAGAGGGCTCAGGAAGCCAAAGAGGGCAAGGAGTTAATGGGGGCAAGATAGCAAATCTACAGGATAATTTAATTTGCAAGTTGAAAAGCTGTGACTATTTTGCCAAGAAGTCTTTTATTCCATTTTCTCCAGTACCAGAAATCCAGGATTATCAATCTGTCATCCAATTTGAATTAAACACATATACAGAACATAGAACTAAAATTCAAAGGGATTATATTTTAATTTGACAAATAATTTAGTGGATTAATAAAATATTGTTTTGAAAATTTACTCACTTTGAATGATAAAAATCAGTACTCCTTTTTATTTAATATGATGATATAAATGCTGCATCTAAAAATTAGATCAACCATGATTCAACTAAAGTTCATTTATCCGGCAAATATTTAGGATATAACTATATGGTCTGGTCACTAATTTTGTGCCAAGGATGCAGCGATACACGATAAAATATATTTTCTAAGCTCTCAATGAACCTAGTTAGGACAGTATAAGTATTCCTAGTTTGGAAATGTACATACCATGCCATTTACAACCTTTTAAGTAGGAATACTTATAATAATAGCTTAATTTGCAAGTTGAAAAACTAACTATTTTGCCAAGAAGTTCTTTTATCCCATTTTCTTCAATAACAGAAATCCGTGATTACCAGTCTTTTATCTAATTTGAATTAAACACATATATAAAACATAGAACTAAAACCCAAGGGGGCATTAAAAAAATCCAACTTAACTATACGAACTGTATCTGTTTTTTATCAAAAGTCCTGATATAAACCTGGAATATACAAATCTAGCTTTTCTATTTAAAACAAACAAACAAAAAAAGTCATTAAATGTCTTGATGGCTTATCTTTAGTACATATTTCTTTTGTCTAGTTTATTACTGTTATAGTTAAATACCATCAAGTAGGTTCCAACTCATAGTGACCCTGTATAGGGTTTCCAAGGAGCAGCTGTTGGGTTTGAACTACTAAACTTGTGGTTCACAGTCCAATGCTGATCCTACAATATATTTGCTATTATTGTTAAGTGCCATCGAGTACATTCTGACCCTGTGTAGGGTTTCTGAGGAGTGACTGGTAGGTTTAAACCAAAGACCTTTTGGTTACCAATCCAGTGTTTATCCTACAGCACCACATTGAAACTTCTCTTTTTCATCTGTGCCTATCACATACTGGCTATGGTGTTACCTATATTTGTAAAAGATGTGTGACATCAGATAATTTCCCTCCATACAGAATGAAAATTCTTAAGTATCTTGGTAAGTGGGTAAATGTGTAGGAAAAGCTCTCAGAGAATTGGCATTGAGTAGACAGAAGAATAGGGACTGGGGGTGTAAATGGGGGAAAAGAAGATAGAATGGGTATTTGTTTTTACTCTACACCCTTCTGGATTGTTTCCATTTTTAACATGTGTTTGTCTTTCTCCTCTGTGGCCTCACTCCTCCTGAGGTCAATGACCTTGGGCTTGCTCGTGATACCATATCTTTCCTTTAAAGTTAAAATAAAAAGTAACTCTAGCAGAAAACAAAAAGTAACACGGAACATGTTTCTGACTTCTTACTCTGGTTAGAGTAAAAATTATCTGTTTGCATGTGTTGGAGTCATGGAGTGGCGCTGTGGGTTAATGAGCCAGACTGCAAAGCCGTTTGAACTGCAAGGTTGGTGGTTCAAGTTTACCAGCTGCTCCTTGGAAACCCTATACAGAGTCGCTATGGGTCAGAATTGACTTGATGGCACTTAACAACAACAACAACAATGCATGTGTGTTCCAAAATTCTAAACTTCCTTGAGTATGGGTCACATGGGTGCCAGGACACCTCAGACACATTCCACAAACATCACACACTGGAATCTCACCCATACTCCTGTAACCAAAAAAAAAAAAAAAAAAAAAAAACCCTGTTTCCGCTCAGTCAATTCTGATTCCTAATAATCCCACAGGACAGAGTAGAACTGTCCCATAGGGCTTCCAAGGTTGTCCTGGTGCTGTAGGATAAACACTGGACTGCTAACCACAAGGTCAGTGGTTCAAACCCACCAGCCACTCTTTGGAAACCCTACACAGGGTCGCTATGAATCGAAACACACTTGACAGCACTTAACAACAACATGGTCGACAGAGACAGACTGCATCTTCTACAGAGTGATTCATGGGTTCAGACTGCTGGCCATTTTGGTTAATAGCCCAGCACTTAGCCACTGCACCAAAAGGGCCCTTTCTCATACTTCTGTTGTTGTTATGTGCCGTGGAGTCGGTTCCGACTCATAGCGACCCTGTACAGGGTTTCCGAGGCTGTTAGTCTTTACGGGAGCAGAAAGCCTCATCTTTCTCCCGCGGAGCAGCTGGTAGTTTCAAACTGCTGACCTTGCAGTTCGCAGCCCGATTCGTAACCACTACGCTACCAGAGCTCCAGTACGACTATGAAATTAGAATACTTTACATTATATAACAAACATTTCTCAGCCCCACCATTGAACTCATTTACTTGAGTTCTTAATGTTTATTAAAGAGAACATTAAATATAAGTCTACCTGAAGAAATAAAATTAAGGACAAAATGCAACTATAAGGAGTTGTCTCTGGCTTCCACAATCTCTTCACTTATTAAGAAGTGCAGGCATGTGAGCCATTTCCACGGTGCATCAGCATCCTATGATGTGCAAGGTTATTTTTGAATTTGTTTCTCCTGTAAGAAAAGATTTCCTTCCTAAAATAAGATTGTGAATATACTTCCAAAACCACTAATCAAACATAAGTTAAAGCTACTTAAATAAAGAAGAGAAAATTTTAGAGCCGTAGAATCATTAGAAATAGGTCACCAAGAATTTCAATAAAACTTCACAAAAGGTTCCAATATAAAAAAAAGGTATTCTCATTAAGAAGCTGTAAAGTAATCCAGCTATCAAACAGGGGGTAAATTACATATGCAAAAGCAGCAAAATATAGTCTACAAAGTCATTTAATGAAGCAGAAATTTGTATCTATGCCATATCTAATGCACTTCTTGAAAAACCTTGGCATGTTCACTAATTATGAGCCATATATTATACACAGTTATTATGGGTATTCTTCAGCAAAAGAAGATTTAAAGTTAGTTGTCTCCTTCACCATAGTTAGCAAAGAAATATTGGTACACACATGATCTGCTTAAATTGGTTAGAAAATAGGAGGGAATTTACTAACTAGCCCTTTAATTATGCAAACAGAGTTTCCATAATTCTGAAACTGGATTCTATGACACCCACAAATTTCCCTTATACTCTTGCTATAAATAGTAATTACAGTGTTCATAATAAAAAATGCTATCTTTTAGGTTGCAAAACTGTCTCTATTACTATCCTTGTATTAAGTCATTTGATAACTGTCTAAAAGTGTTTCTAGTAGGGTGAATTTTGTCTTTTGGGAAATGATATTCTCATTTGTTTTCATAAGAAGTATAAAGAAATTTTGTTCAGCCATTTTCAAATTAAATGACAATGGCAAAATTTGCCATTGAACTTAAAAATATTATATTTAGCAAGTCCTCAGTGGGTTGCATAATCAGTTTAAGACTATGGATTAACAATCAAAGAACTCAACACTGACCTACATTAGAGAAACCCTATATATGAAACCAAAAATTCATCCTCCCCAGAGAACTGAAAGTCTTCCAGGTAATCTGCCAACTAAGCAACATATTTCTTAAAACTATAGTGAGTGCTAGGGACCAGAAAAAAATCATCCTGAAAGGCTCCACATTAAGGATGAGAAAAAACGTAAAAGTTCTATATAACCTACCAAGAGTTTTCAGACCTAGACAACAAGGCTGCCAGGCAATGATCTTTTACCTCTTTCATATGCAGATTTAAATTGATACCTACAATAGGAACCACAGTTAGTCACACAATAGTTAAACACTGAGTTGCTAATTGAAAATTAGCAATTTGAACCCACCAAACCCTCTATGGGAGAAAGACGTGCAGGTCAGCTTCCATAAAGATCATAGACCAGGAAACCCTATGGGCCAGTTCTAATCTGTTCTAGAGGGCCACTATGAGTTGGAATTCTCCGAATAGCATATAGCAGCATGTTCAATCTCAGCATGTTGAACATACAGGCTTCCAAAATTAATTGTGCTGTTAACAGGTCAGGTTACAGAAGAAAAGAAAGTCATGAAATAGAGTATTAAAAAGTCTTATTAGAGAACGAATACCTGCAGAGAAGACATCATCTCACCGACCTCACAGCCTGCCATGTATTTATCATGGTGGCCATGGTGATGTGCAGTGGAGTCGGTTCCGACACACAGTGACCTTGTAGAGTTTCTGAGGCCATAAATAAGAGCAGAAACCTTCATATTTCTCCCTCGGAGCAGCTGATTTGTTGGAATTGTTGATCTTTCAGTTAGCAGCCTAGTTCATAATCCACAGCCCTACCAGTGCTCCTGACATGTATTTATGCTACTGTTGCTCTGTGCCATCGAGTTGGTTCCGACTCGATAGGGTTTCCACGGAAAGATAGGGTTTCCACGGAAAGACTTGTGACTTTGAACCTCAGACCCTGTGATTCAATCCTACTTGCAGCCTAATATTTATCCTACAGGACCACACCAGGACTCCATGTATTTATAGGGTGAGGTTTTGTCTACAATGGCAGTTGTTTCTATTTCAAAAATGCTAAGCACACATCTGGGTCCCTGACGTATTCCACTAAGGAGGCTTTGGGATAATTGGTATAACTGCTGTGCATTTGCAATGAAAGCTGGATAAAGGGGAGGTTAACGGAGACCAGGTGTGGTGCTACGGGTTAATGTGCTGGGCTGCAAGACAGGCTTGAACTGCAAGGTTGTCAGTTCAAGCTCACCAGCCACTCCTCAGAAACTCTCTACAGGATCTCTATGGGTTGGAACCAACTGGATGGCCCTAACAACAACAACAACAACGCTGATGGTTAACAATTCCCACTGGATTGTTGAATAAGGAAAGAGAACTCACAAGTACCACTGAGTTCTGACACACAAGATTTTTTTTTTTTTTCATCTTATTTTGTTTATATCTGACAAGGAATAGATGCTATCTCTTGCCACATCCCTGCTCCTCTGTTCTTTATATTCGGAAGCTTATTTTATGATTTTATTTATCTTCTCCCAATACCGTTTTTCCACTGTCCCATTAGTTTTCCTTAGGAGTTTTTCTCCTGTTCCCTTGCCCTAACAGTGCCACATCAGAACCAGGATAATTGCAACTCTCTTGAGCTTCACACCTGCATGTTTCCATTCACTTCAAACTTGATCTGAAGGAAAATTTCTCATGAAAATCTTCTCCTCTTCTTGTGTTACCTATCTCAGTGAACACACCCACCATCTACCCCATGTGAAACTCAAAGAAACATCATCCTTTAAAATAGCTCACTCACCATCTCTCACACATCCAATCACTAAGTCTTTTACAGTTTCGTGTTCATTCATCTCTCTTCATTCCTACTGCGTCCACATAATTCAAATTGACAAAATCACGTCTCTGCATTCAAGGGTCTACTGAAAAACTCATGGGTTTTAGCTCCCCTTCCAGAGCTGTGAGCTAATTTTTAACTTTTATATAAACTGTGAGATGCATAAGACATAAATCCTGTGCTGTCTGAATTATTGCAACTGTCCAATTTGCCTGAGTCTCTCAGCTTCCAAATTCAATTCATTCTAAAATCCACTATAGGTGAAGTGCTCTTTAATACACACATATGTGTGACCATGTTATTTCCTTATTTAAAACAGTCCAATTGTTCCATGTGTCTCTTACGATTGAGTTCCAGTTGATGAATCAGGGCTTATGAGACATTTCATGCTTTAAACATCATTTCTCTCGCCACTGCACAGCCTTGGTAACATATTCCATGGACAGACCAAAATAGGACTCCCAATACTTCATGTCATCTCTTGAGAAAACCAAAAACAAGTCTTGCTTTCTGTTGATTGGCACCTAACACTATTGTGTCATTTGGGAGGCATTTGATATTTATTGAAGAAATCAATGAATGAATAATGAAGACATTCTACCTAGTATCTAGTCCAAATCTAGTTATAATGATCAGAAGTCCACCACCAGGACTCAATTCAGCAGGAAAAGCCATTGATTGATTCCAAGGAATAAGGGGCAGTTGACTTCCCATATTTGTGAGTAATTACACTGAAAGAATTTTAATGAATCATATATCATAGACAACAGTTATGAAATCACTTTAACCAAGTTTCTCCCTCCCTTAGAAATCTGCATATCTCCCCAATTTTTTATTGCTTTGAATATAATATCTGATATAAGCAATCAGATTTTTCCTGGCTGATAATTTTCTACATGCCAAATAATAAGGATATATTAAATATATCTAATCCAGCAGCGACACCAAAGATGGAGGCAGAGATGGAGACATGGAGAGAGGGAGCAGCTAAGGACTCTAGATTCATGGGAAGTGAGGAACTAAGAGATGGCAGCCAGGGGGCAGACTTGCAGAATGCACCCTTTGGTGGTGTAAATTATTATATATGCATACTAAGTGTTTAAAAAAAAAAAAAAAGCTTAAGTGAATAAAGAGAAACACTGGTCTAAAGGTACATAGAGAGGATTATACTCATTGTAATGAAACAAGGTGTATGATTTGTTGAATGTAAAACTGATGATCTGCCCTGTAAACTTTTACTCAATCCACAATAAAAACCTTAAATAAAAAAATATATATCTAATCCAGGATCTGAATGATCTTGTCTCTTTCCCCCAGCTACTATTTTCCGATAGCAAATTTTTCTTTTATGAATTTTTCTTTTATTAATTGGGCTGTGAACCTTAAGGTCAATAGTTCAAAACTACCAACTGTTCTGCGGCAGAAAGATGAGGTTTTCTGCTCGCATAAAGATTTACAGCCTTGGAAACCCTGTTCAGGGTCTCTATGAGTCAGAAAATGACTCCACGGCACGTAACGACCAACCACCATACATGAATTGGACTCCAGGTTGGCCATTGTTGGATCAGCGAACCACAAGCTGGCAGTTCAAACCCACCAGCTACTCGCTGGAAACCCTACACAGAGTCCCTATGAGTTGGAATCAACTCAACAGTGATTAACAACAACAAACAACATACATAAACTGGGGAGTATGAGCACTGGACTTCTAACCACAAAGTTGCCGTTTGAGAAAGATAAGGCATTTTGCTCCCACAAAGATTTACAGCATTGGAAACCCTGTACAGTGTTGCTATGAGCCAGAACCAACTCTGACAGCACTTACCAACAACAACATGCATAAAGTCATAAAGTCGGATTGACTAATTTACAACTCAGTTCTTAATCATTTAATTATAATAGTCTTTTACAGATCATAGGGCAAGACTTCCATCCATTATTTTTTTCTCAATATTCTTTATTCTTCTTGGTTTCTCCCTCATCTGATAAATTTGATATGATTTTATCATTTCAGAAAATTTTCTTGGAAATTTAAGCAGACTTACATCAAGTCTATAGATTAATGTGGGAAGAACTGATATTTTGACTTTATATAGTAATCCATGAGATTCTTAATAATGATGATCAGAGATGTTCTGCTGTTCTATGTATATATATTCTTAGTATCTTGGAATCTTTGGGCTACCCAAGATATTACCATTATTTCAATTATTACTTATTTAAAACCAAAGAAATACAAAGATCACACTAGGTCAAAACAATAGATAGGTCATATTCTTATATGCAAAAATTCAATCTTAACATAATCCACAGTGTTCTCCATTTTACTTTAGGGAGTAGCAACTTAAAAAATTTGCAAGCAACCATCTACTTTGCAACTATTGGTCTTTCCTCATTGAAACGAAAGAGAAGTGAAGAAATCAAAGATGCACGGACACAATGTGTGCAGTGGATTAATAGACCATGTGAATGAACATCAACCTCCACAATCCTGAAACCAGAAGAACAAGATGGTGTCCAGTGGCTACCACTGCCAACCACTCTGAAATGGATCATAATAGAAGGTCCTGGATAGAGTGAGAAAAAATATGGAACAAAACTAAAAATCTTTTTAAAAAATACTAGGCTTACTAGTTAGATAGAGACTGATGGGACCTCTGAGACACCCGGGAGATGCGTATTCTCTAGAACAAACAACAATACGAGATCTAAGGTGCAACACCTGAGCAGGGATAAACTTTAAGAGGCAGGAAAAGATAGGAAGGAAGGATGAATGGAAACAGTAAACAAAGGGAGATCTAGGAAGAGTACAGTTACCTTGTGGGGATAGCAATCAATGTCAAAAACAAAGTGTGTTTGAGTTGTTGTATGGAAAACAAATTTGCCCTGCAAACTTTCACCCAAATCACAATAAAAATTTAAAAACAAAAAGTCAATTGTGGTGAAGGTTTAAAACATCTCACAGACTAGAGGAAGCTACGCTTACACCGAATCCAATGAAAGCAAGAGCTTCCTAACAATCCATTTTTTTCATAAATAAGTGGTTATCTACAAGTATCTGCTCCCAGTAACAATGAAGCAGTCCAACTCCTCAATATCAGAATAGGAAACATTATAAATCCCAGATAAATTAGGTATTTTAATTCTGAGAAATTATGAAAGAAAAGAACAAATCAAACCAGTGAGATTGCACAGAGGCAGATAAAATTTCCATAACCTGCACTGCCTTTCAATCTATGCAA
Organism: Chrysochloris asiatica; assembly: GCF_000296735.1. Lineage (NCBI taxonomy): Eukaryota > Metazoa > Chordata > Mammalia > Afrosoricida > Chrysochloridae > Chrysochloris > Chrysochloris asiatica. The sequence continues at coordinate 1,286,960 of NW_006408583.1, forward strand.
AGAGAGAAAGTGTAGCTTATTGGCTTCTAAGAACCTTGTGAATAGGTGGTGGTGGTTATGTGACATGGAGTCCGACTCATAGCGAACCTGTTACAAGGTTTCTGAGGCTGTAAATCTTTACAGGAACAGACAGCCTCATCTTTCTCCCGCAAAACAACTGGTAGTTTCAAACTACTGACCTTGTGGTTTACAGCCCAATTCATAACCACTATGCTACCAGAGCTCCTTTTGTAAATATAGATCCTCGCTTATTTTATTAAACATTTGCACCCAGAACATGGCCACACAGAAGCAGAACTTGATAATTTCTCATAAAAATTTGGCTATAACATTCAGGTCCTAAAACATTTGTTTCTGAGTACTCACAGTAGAGATAAGCTCTAGGAGAGGCAGTGAGAAGGAAGACTAGACAGAAATGCTACACAATCCTCCTACAACAACAACAAAGGAAAACCAAATGAAACAAATAAGATGACAGTCGTAAAACCCTGAACTTCAGACAAAGGGATAGAGAAGTGGATTGAATGCTCACTAGGAGAGGAAGGTGAACAGCAGCAACAACATAAAGGAAACAAATTGCAGACCTGTGCTGACTGACCAGATGGGACCCAGCCACCTTCACCTTTTGTGAGAGGCTTTAGAGACACAAGACATCCTGTTGATACAGCAGAAACATACCAGAGAACCACAGAGACAAAGGTGCAGTTTTGTTGGTTTTTTTTGTTGTTCCCCACACTCCCCTGGTGACCAGAGGCATGGACAGTCCTCACCTGCATACACCCCAGGGAAGTTCCTGGTCTCCCAGTGGTCAGAGACACACAGAAGTGAGTGGTATAGTTGTGCGCCCCATCCAAGTGACTGGGAAACTAACCACACCAACCCAGACACCTGGATTCAGGTGAGAGCTGATTCAATCCTGCAGAGCCAACCCAGGCTAGGTCAAGTAGATTCTGACCCATAGCATCCCTGTATAGAGTTTCCAAGGAGCAACAGTTTGAACCACCGACTTTGCAGTTCAAATGACTTTGCAGTCCAGTGCTACCCCAGGACTCCCTGACTAGCCTTGGAAGAGCACTAAGAAAACCAGCTGAACAAATGCGGGGTGGGGGTGGGGTAAGGAGTCAGGCTATATGTACTACCAAGACAGGTACACCACGGCCATTTGAATCTTCATGGTGACTTCAAAGGCAGAGAACCATAGAGGCATACTACTTATTGGTGGAGAGAAAGGTGTGAAATGTTTTCTTGTACCCCTGTGAGAAATGTTGTCAAAACTGACAAACACTCAAGAAATCCAATCTGTACTCATCTTAATGAGAATGAGGTTTCATGTATTCCATTTTGCAAAATCAGGCACCCAACCCAGTAGACACAGGCAGACACACCACAAGGCTGGCTATCAAAATGTTTTATTCTAATTTTCCCTCCCCCAGTTAGCATGGGGCCAAGGTCTTAATGACTGTATTTAAAGTTCCTAGTCCTCTAGTCCTAGAACCGATTTCTCTCTCTCCGCCTCACCCCATCCCCCAATTCATCCAGCTCACATATCCCTGGGTATGAATCAACAACCTATGTCTGGTCTAGCAATCTCATGCGCCACCCTTTATTCCTGTAGATGGGCCATATTGAGAATTCCTCATACCCTACAAAGACATGGCCAGTCCCCACCAATAGCTCCTGCTATTCAAATGGTCAGTCATATCAAAGTGAGTCTGGAACTAGCAGCTCCAACCCCGCACCTATAATCAGGTGTGACCTGTTCCAGAACCAGAACCAACCCTAGACTAGTGGGACCTTTCGCTCTTGACAGCCTTCTGGGATGGAAAGACCCTGATCTCACAGCTACTTTGGGGTCTGTAGGAACTACTTACGGATTGGGAGCCCAGAATAGACAACAACTCTGCAGGAACTCCATCTAGGGCCAGATCGTGACCATTTCATCTCTTGCCCACCCACCTTGTAAAATTCTGGGTTGGCAGGAGACCTCAGAACTTTCTTGTCTCTGGGTTTAGCATGTGCTCTAGTTTATTCCTTTCATTATTTTTGTTTATTCTTTCTTCCCCTACTTCTACTCTTTACCTACGCTTGCTTTTTATCCTTTCTAACTCAGCTTTCATTTCTCTTATTTTCTGACTTCTCTTTCCCATCCACTACTCTCTGATCTCTTACTTTGTACTGATCCCTGCCTTAACTGTGTTTATTGTTTGTCTTACTTGTTTTTTTCTCTCTTATTTTTCTTTTCTGTGATTATTTTATCCTCTCTCTTTTCTTTTTCGTTTTTGTGTTCTTTTTCTTGCTGTTGCATGATTTTTTTTTTTCTGTACTATTGTCTTTTTTGATGTTTGTTTCATTCTTTTCCTTCTCTCTCATGGGTATGTTTTCTCATCTTGCATCAGCTGACAGGGAACAGCAACCATGCCCATTTGACAAAACCACAACCGCACACTCTACAACCCACTGGGCAGAAGCCAATATCAGCTGATATACACCTGACTAACAACAACTACCAACACCAGTCAAACCCATCTTAAGCTGAGCTGCATGAAGGGCAAACAGAGACCAGTGCACAAGCATTGTGAGTGTGATTAGAGAATCACATCCACAAGGAGGCAGTTGGTGAGTTCCTAAGAATACACCATTCTATAATCATCAATTTAATACAAATACAACAACACCACAATACCTCAGAAGCAACAGACAAGTTTTGTTCACACAAAGAAACAAGACAGAGTGGTACAAACATGTGACTAAGAGGTAGACCTAGAAAAATTTTTGAGGAAAAAAAAAATCATTGGAACTATCTGAAAAATAATCAAAAAGAATGATATGTATGTACCTCCATATGATTGAAGGATTCTTGGTGTGGTGCTGTGGGTTAATGCGCTGGATTGCAAAATTAGTTTGAACCACAAGGTCAGCAGTTCAAGCTCACCAGCTGTTCATAAGAAACCCTATACAGGTTTGCTACGGCTTACAACCAACTTGACAGTACTTAACAACAAATGATTGAAAGAAAGGTTGAGAAAACAAGAAATAATTCAAGAAAACACTACAGGAACAGACAAACAAAATAAAGATTAGAAATAATACAAAATCTGCAAATAGAAACCCAGATTAATACTAGAGAAATCTAAGACTATGGCCCTCAGCCATCCCTCAGGTCTAGAATGGAACTCACCCTCGTGACACTATTTTCATCCAAGCAGTAGATAGCTATAAAGGGGGGAAGTTAAGGTTTAGCTCCAGAAAGAAAAAAAAAACTTCTGGGTGCTTGCTGTTTTTATGTGACGTGGAGTAGGTTCCGACTCAGCGACCCTGTACAGGGTTTCCAAGGCTGTAAATCTTTACGGGAGCAGAAAGCCTCACCTTTCTCCCACAGAACAGCTGGTAGTTTCAAACTGCTGACCTTGAGGTTCACAGCCCGAATCGTAAGCACTATGCTACCAGAGATCCTGGGTACTTAGGTGCCGAAAAATAGAACGGTCAAGACCCAAAGTGAGAGACATCAGGTTCTAACAGAAAAATAAAACAGATGGTTTACCAACAAGGGAATTTACCTACTAAGGAAGAAACATAGCAGCGGACAGCTGTCTCTTGAAGTTTTCCATGAGAGGACCTGAGGTTAGGGTCTTTTTATATCCTGGGGTATATAAGCTTCACAAGAATAAGGACAGTTCAGGGTGGTAAGTGGAACTAGGAGTCTTAGGAATATCACAAGGTGCAAGGCTGCCTGCTGGCTTCCTAGAGAACAAAGAGTTTTGATCTGCATAGCCTGAGGAGGGACTGTGGGCTCCTTTCTAGCATATGCATAACTAAAGGGAGGGGACTGATGTTTCTATATGCTTAGCAGGAGGAGGGGGCTGTCTTCTCCTTACTAGATCCATGGAGCTGGAGGAAGGGATAGGAGATAAGGTTTGACCTGACCTTCCTGTGGCCATTTTGAAGAGTTCAGTTTATGTCCCTACATGGGATGAAGACACTCGTAAGGTATGTTCACCTTGAAATGTTCAATCATTCAAGATCAAAATGAGTACATTTACCTTAGGAGAAAAGTGAGAAAGGATGGGACAGAGACTAGAATGGATATAAGAACCACCAGTAGGAAGTGGGATAACTGCTGCTGCATGGAGACGATTACAGTTATTGAAATGAAACGTGTCTGATTTGTTGAATATAAAACCGCTGGTCTTCTCTGTAAACCTTTACTCTGCAAACTTTTCACATAAAAAGTGTTTTTTTAATTACACTGCAGATCACAGCTTAGTTTTTATCAGAATCCATATTCAACTAGACAAAAATCTCTTTAAAGGTAGGCTTCTTGCCTTATTATTTTTTTTAATCACTAATCAAACTTGTAAGAAATAGTAAGAACAATGGATATCAACCTGGAAGACAAAAGTAATGAGTAAATGTGTATATGTATAGATATGTTGTTATTAAGTACCATCAAGTTGATCCCAACTCATAATGATCCTGTATAGGGTTTCCAAGGAGTGGCTGGTGAGTTTGAACTGCAGACCTTGTGGTTCAAATTGACCTTGTGGCACAGTGGTTTAGTCCAGGGAGCTACATCAGGACTCTTGGTGTATGTATATATATATATATATATATATATATACATCTTCAAAAGCTTCATGGGAAAACACCATTATCTTCTCATTCCATTTTTCCACAAACTCTTTGAAGGTCCTTTGTATATGTATTTTATTATATCCCAATATAGGTATACATGTGACCACTGTGAGTTTATGCTTTGAAAGTTTGGAAATAATTGGCTTGGAATTAACAAAGTTGCTGACATTTTAAAAGGCCAAATGCAAGAGAAAAGGCATAGAAATTTTTACTAAGTTGTTGGGTGAGCTCTTAAGAATTATATCTGTGCACATGCCCACATAACTGTAGAAGCCAGAAGTTTCTTAAAACTAGTTAAGAAGCACTAGTTGACCTTTCCCTATCTTCTTTAGAAGTGCACCTTTATTAATGTGCCCTTCAAAAACTGCAAACTGCACAGAGACACAAAAAAACAGTGCTCTTCCAAAGAGAGGGTTGCTTGGGATGATTTTAGTCTCTGACAGACTCACAGATACTGTCCTTTGCACAGCTCTTCTTATTTGTACACAACTCTAGAAATCAAAGTTGTAATTTTGACCTGTACTTAAAAAAAAAAAAAAAGGGCCATTGTTTAGAAAAACAAAAAAATGTTAGCACTGAATTCAACATAGCTTTGTTGTTGTTGTTGTTAAGTGCTGTTGAGTCCATTAATCAACTCATAGTGACTCATAGGGTTTCTGAGGAGCAGCTGAACTTGAACCACTGACCTTGCGGTTCAAATGGCTTTGCAGTCTGGCGCATTAACCCACAGCACCACACCAGGACTCCTTCAACATAGCTTGTTGTTGTTGTTGTTGTTGTGTGCCGTGGAGTCAGTTCCGACTCATAGTGACCCTGAACAGGGTTTCCGAGGCTGTAAATCTTTATGGGAGCAGAACACCTAATCTTTCTCCCGCGGAACAGCTGGTAGTTTCGAACTGCTGACCTTGCAGCTCACAGCCCGATTCATAACCACTACGCTACCAGAGCTCCTAGCTTAGGCACATAAAAATGGCAGAAATGACAGTATGAGCAGCAAAAAACATGGGTCCAAAGCTTTGGTGCAAGTCAGTCACCCTTGTACTTTGTCTAATGCAATGTTTTCCTCGCTAAACCAAAGGTCTGAGAATCACAGAATGTTTGGTTTGGAAAGTAAAGTAACAGCATCGCAGAAGTCTGAAGGATGTCCTACTCCATGACACAGTATCTGCCAACAATATAAACTTTGTCATGATGATTAACTCTTCACAAAAGATGCCAACAAGCATTGAAATAGCCAAGCTCTTACTCAGTCAAGAAGCCTGTTGAGTCCTGCTTGCATTATCAATGCCGGTGGAACCCTGCTGTAATATGAAGAGGTCTATGAGCCAGTACCGACCCCACGGCACCAAACAACAACAATGATGACACAGTGGCCCTGTAATATAAACACTGGATTGCAAACCACAAGGTCAGCCATTCCACAGAAGAAAACCGAAGCTTTCTGCTCCTGCAAACCTTTAAAGCCTCAGAAACCCTATGTTGTTCTTGTTGTTGTTGTTGTTGTCAGGTGCCATCTAGTTGGAATCGACTCATAGTGACCCCATGCACAGCAGAACGAAACAATGTCCAATCCTGGGCCCACCTCCCTACCGCTGCCATCAAGTCAGTACTGACTCATAGCAAGCACTGCCTGGTCCTGCACCAACTTCACAATCATTGCCACACTTGAGCCCATTACTGCTGCCGCTGTGCCAATCCATCTCATTGGGGTCTTCCTCTCCTTCTCCCACCCTCCACTTTACCAAGCATGATGTCCTTTTCCAGGGCCTGGTCCCTCCTGAGAATATGTCCAAAGTATGAAGACGAAGTCTGGCCATCCTGGCCTCCAAGGAGAATCCTGGCTGTACTTCTTCCAACACAGTATTTGGTTTGTTTTGTTTGTTCTTTGAGCAGGCCATGGTACTTTTAATGTTCTTCTCCAACATCGTAACTCAAATGCATCAATTCTTCTATGGTCTTTCTTATTCACTGTCCAGCTTTTGAATACATATGAGGTTATTGAAAACACCATGGCTTGGGTCAACACGCACCTTAGTCCTCAAACTGACATCTTTGCTCTTAAGAAAACCCTATACAGCATCACTATAGGTAGAAACCTACTCAACTACAATTAATAAAAACAATGATGACTTCTGCTGTATCACTGTAGTTAAAGGAATGGATTGTGAGTTTATATACACATGAGTTCAATTTCTACCTCTCTCAATTCTGTTTAATGCCTCTGATCTTTGTTTCCACATCTGTAAAACAGAGGAGTGTCACCGAGGACTAAGAAAAGCTCTAGTCTTCAGTTTCTGGCACCAAGTAAGTCAGATGCCAAGTAAATAATACTCTGGATATTGTTTTTGGATTTTGTTGTTATTCTAATGGTGGGATATTGCTTGGTTAAAAGGCATATGAAGACCAACTACTTCTAAAGTGGCATTGCATGAGAGCTTAGAGTAACAGTGGCGCTATCTCCTGCAAGGTGATGTCAGTACAATCACATACTCTCTGTGATAATGTGAAGCAAGATGTAAAGCGAGCTAGAAGTTCATAAGGGGAAACACTGAAAGACCCCAATTAAACTTGAATAATTCATAAAGTGATATGTGGCACATAAGCAAAATCATAAAGAGAACTGAACACAGAAAACTTCATTAGCAGCAGTGATAAAAGAAGTCTAAAGAGAGATGATTTAGGTAACAGTCATGGCAGACAATGGAAATTTAAAAATAAATGGAGTACAATCATTGTCCTCTGTATTTACTAGAGCACATCTCTGCACTCAAAGCTCTTGGACACCAGAAACACCCATTAAAGGACAACGTTAAAGGGTTTGCCTTAAAGCCCATTAAGTAAACCAGAGTTAGTTTAAGCAGATGGACAATGGTTCAAGTTTATACAGAAGGAACTTATATTCTTAAACTTGTCAATCAGGAACTAGTTGTTCAAGGATTTATTTCTAAATTTTAAGAAAAGTTCAAAGGAACTTCATAGCTGTTTATATAGAGAACATTTCTAAAATTGATCTACTCAACCACAAATCCAAGAATTGTAATTCACCTGATAATATTAAAAGAAAACCTCATTGCCACAGAGTTGATACTGATTTATAGTGATCCTACAGAATTGCTCCTTAGGTTTCCCATATAGAAACAGATAGCATCCTCTTTCTCCCACAGAGCAGCTGGTGGGTTTGAACTGCCAACTTTGTGGTTAATCCACTGTTCCACCAGAGCTCTCCACCTAATGATAAGTCTTCAAGTTGAAAACACAACGACATGAAGAAATAATCTTCAAAGTTTACTGAAAACTAAACCAATCTGAAAACTGATGATAAATATCCCGTAGTAAAATATGTTGACTTAGACCAAGGATTTGGTGTCAAGTAGTATGGAACTACCACACTAATTCTTTATGTTTTGTATTTACTAAAAAAAATGAAAAATAGAAATAAGCAGCTTTATACATAATGAAAACACCAAATACTCCAAAAGTCATTATTACCGGACAATTTAATGCTCAATTTTTAGGGCCTAAAATTTCACAGGTTACATAGATTTTTCCTGAAACTAACATTTAAATTATTTCGTTTCCTTTGGTTTTCATCACCTACAAAGCAGATGATGGGAATATTGCTGAACAATTAGAGAAAGTTGATCTGCTAAGTTATTTGGAAAACTGGAAGTTAAATGTGATGTCATTCAAAGTAAATATTATAAATTGTTTTCTAAATGTTTTCCTACAAGTGCTTTATCACTATAGACACTACCTGAGTACTGATAATTTGAGGATCACGTGAAAAAAATCATACCTGCTGCCATTCAGACAAAGAAAGCAACCAGGTTGTGAACAAGAATGATGCTCATTTTGATTCATTTAGAATAATGTAGCAGGGCCTATAATAAATAAACAGTGGACAGGCTTGGTTCTGCTGGATTTAAATTAACCTTTACAAACAATGCAGAATTAGATTATGGAAATAAATTAAAAACAGCGTCTTCTTAGATTCACTTTGTACTCTGCGTTTTTTAAAGCCTTTATGTGACTTTCAAATATTAGTTTAGGGCTCCATTTGTTCTTATAACATTTTTTTTTTTTTTTTTTCTGAAAAGATAAGCACCAGTCTTCAGAGAAAGCTTCTGACTACTGGATACCAAAAATAACTCTTCCTGAATGGTTAATGCTTCAAATATGAGTACAGATACCAGATGGCAAAAGTGAAAAAAAGAATTCAAGTTGTTTCATTGTTCAGTGATAAGGATTTTTCCATCTTCTGGTTCAATACTAACTTGGTTTACATTCCCTTAAAACCAATACATTTAAAACTCTATTTGAAGCGAAATGTTTCAGAGAAAAAAATATGCCTAGAAACCTGAAAACTACTGCGGTTTATGTTCTTCCCTTAAAAGGTGAATTTTTATATGAGCATGTGATAAAACTAAGATATCAAATGCGAGTAAGTTTGAAAAATGCTAAAGTTACATGCATTTGAGTAATTCTGTATCTACTTCAGTGATTGAAATGTTAGTAGACATCTGCTAGAATTTAGAGTTATTAAATTCCGACTCACAGCAACCCCATTAACAATGGACAAAACACTGACCAGTCCTAAACTCTGCTCATAATTGTTATGTTTGATACCATTGTTGCTGTCGCTGGGTCAATCCATCTCACTTTTTTGCTAACACTCCACTTTTCCAAGCATAACGATCTTCTCCAGAGAATATTTCCTACTGACATGCCCAAAGAATTAGACATGAAATCTTGGCATCCTTAGTTCAAAGGAACATTCTGGCTGTACTTCCTCCAACACAGATTTATTTGTACTTCTGTCAGTCCATGATGCTTTCAATATTCTTCATCAACACCATAATTCAAATGCCTTCCTTATTCACTGCTCTTTCTTATTCACTGCCCAACTTTAACATGCTTATGAGGCAGTTGAAAATACCTTGACTTGGGTCAGGTACATTGTGTTACTCATAGTGACATCTCTGCTCCTTAGAATTTTAAAGAGGTCTTTTGGAGCAGATTTACCTAATGATTTTGATTTCTTAATGGTTGCTTCCATGATTGTGGGTTCAAGCCCAAAGAAGTATTGGACACCTTCAAGCACCTCTTCATTTATCATTCATTATGCTAGTTATTGATATAGTTGGGTTTTTTTAAGTTTTTATTATGAATTATGTGGGTTTACATGGGAGAACATCAGTTTCACATCCATCCTATTATATTTCGTTTCATTGCAATGATTACAATCCCCTCCATGCATCATCAAATAACCAAAGGCTACACCCCACAGGCCCACCATCCTGTCCATCAGCACACAGCCCCTCTCCCTTCCTGAGTCCAGTGTCCCCAGCAGCTCCATCCATCCACATCATCGTCTCTGTCTCCATTCCTGATGTCACTGTCTCTCTGGGTAGGGTCACACATTCTGCTTTTCTCATTTGATGGTCCCAGGGACTTCTGCTCCTGGAATGCAAATCAATCACCCCCCTCCTTTTGTCAAAAAACATCTACCTCTACATTTCCTAGGCTCACAGTCAGTCCTGATGGCAATTATTCACCATTGTACCACAAGAGTCTTATCCCCATTCCCTTTCACCAGCCCGGTTCCAACAGATTGGAAATCATTCAGTGGAGGTCCTACCTACCCCTGCCCAATCTGGAACTAGCCCTCCCCCACCCCCATTTTGGGTAGCCAATATCCAAGTTGCCCATCCCTGTCAACCTGTGTACCAAGGGGGTGGGAGTGATCCTTGCTGTAAAGATTTGTTCCCTTTTTTAAGCTACTACATCCATAAGTAGAGGTAAAGTGAATCAAATTGTAATGGGTTACTCTTTTTTTTTTCCTTTCCTGTTCTTTCTTCTTCTAGTTGAGTTCTGATCATCCAGCAATCGAAGCCAGGTCAAGTAGGTACTATCTGCAAGTGTGGGTGTTCTTGTGCATCTCCCTTCACTTCATATCAGCTGGATGCTTCATTATCCATTCTAGTCCTCTGTGGCCATGTCACTGCCTCTGGGCCCAGGAGTCCCCTGGTCTTGCTGTACTGCTGGTCATCCAGGTCTCCACCTAGGTGCACTGGAATATATTGAATGTGGTTGGACTCAGATCCCAACTTCATTTGCTGTTTTTTCCCCCTCTTCCCCTTATCGGTGACCAATGTGGTCACCAGCCAGACCACATGCCTGCTCATGTATTCCCCTTGAGTCCCAGTCTTGGAAGGGAGTTTTCTCTGAAGGGACCCAACCACTTGCCTTGATGACTCCCAGGCAAACAGCTTACTTGTTCTTGTAGTCATTAATCAGACTGCCACTATTGTTTCTGACTTTTCCAGCTGGTCTTTCTTCAAGAAGAATCTTCTGTTCTTGTAGCCGCTCCAGGCTGGTCTACTCATCCTTTCCAGTAGGAAATTCCCACCTCAGACAATTCTGGATGTGGTTCTGGTTTCCACCTATGGTCTTATGCAGTGCAAAAGCTCCACAGGAGACCTCTTTCAGTGGGCAACTTCTAGCCCCCTCTAAGGTATTCCAATCAATTATAGGCTGAAGATGGACTTACAAACTTTCAATTGTGATGTTTCTGGCTATTCCCCCTTCCTCCCCCAAGTGTCTGTTGCACAATGGTAGGCAAGGGAAACCAAGATTCAAAAGAGAGCCAAGCATCAATATTAATCCCCTCTTTTACCCATTCAAATCATGCCTCAATCCCTGTGTCCCGAAGCCCTGTTGTTCCAAGGTTGTGCATAAATCATAATTTACTTCTGTCCCACTTAGTCCATGCGAACCTGCCTAACTGTTCTATCTGCCTTGTTCTTCCATTCCCCTGCCCCTTCTTGTGTATTGCCTGCCCCCCAGCACCCAAGCTGTCCTGTGACTATTCCTACACTGTGCTCTATATTCCACTCCCTCCCTCCCCTCCTCTCATCCAATACATCCAAGTGATCAGCAAAATTCAGGTGGGATATGATCAAAGTCATATTTTGGCTTTTGTGGACTTGTTTTCAGTTTCTTCAGCTTTAGCCTGAACTTGCATATGAGCAATTTATGGTGTGTTCCACAGTTAGCTCCTGTCCTTATTTTGGTTTATGATACTGAGTTTTTCCACTGTCTCTTCCCACTGATGCAGTCAATTTAATTCCTGTCTAGTCCGTCTGGGGAGGTCTGTGTGTATAGTTGCTTTTAATGTTGTTGAAGAAAGGTATTTGCAATGAATAAGTCACTGGTCTTGCAAAATTCTGTCATGGGATCTCCAGCATCATTTCTGTCTCCAAGATCATATTTTCAAATTAATGATCTTTCGTCTTTGTTTCCAACCTTTGTATTATAATCACCAGTAATTATCAATATATCTTGATTGCATGTTTGATCAGTTTCAGACTGAAGAAATACAATTCTACAATTTCATCACCACTGACTTTAGTGGTTGATTTGTAAATTTGAGAAATAGTGGTATTGTTTCCGTGTTGTATTAAGAGTCATTGAGTCAATTCCAACTCAGCAACCCTGTATAAGTTTCCCCAGGCTTTAAATAATTGCCAGGAGCAGAAAGCCACATCTTTTTCCTACAGGTTGGCTAGTGGGCTGGAACTGCAGACAGTGTAGTTCAAACTCCAGTGTTTATCCTATGGTACCATTGTAGTCCTGGTCTTCCTTGTAGATGTATGGATATTATCCTATCATACATAGCGTTGAACTGCAAAATAGATCTTTAAATGTTCTGTTGGACCTACACCATTCATCTTGAATTTGTCATTCCCAGCATAGGAAATCATATGATTGTCATATTCAAAATGTAATACTGGTTCATTTAAGCCCACTAATACCTAAGATATCAATCTTTCTGCATTCCATTTCATTTTTGACCACTTTCAATTTTCCTAGATTCATAAATAATCTTGCCAATACATCTTACTGCTTAAGATAAGACTGGAATTTAAAGATTTCTAGGTAAATTAGATGTGGGTAATAAAAAACCTGTGGATAACACTGTAAAGTTCATTGTGCTCATGAGGAACCTGTGCACAGACCAAGAGAGAGTCATCCAAACAGAACAAGGTGACTTCTTGTTGGTAAGTGGTGTTGAATTGGTTCAAGTAATAGTGACTCTGTATAGGGTTTCCAAGGCTGGTGGGTTTGAACTGCCAACCTTGCAGAATAATATGACCTGATAGTCCAGCGCATTATTCTGCAGCACCACACCAGAACTCCTACACTAAAACAGAGCTGTAAAACTGAGGCCTCAAATTGGTTAAAGACTCATAACTGTTCCTCTCCATGGAAGGTGCATGCCAGGATTGTATCCTTTCACCATACTTTGTATGCTGAACAAATAACCTGGAATGCTGGGTTACATGAAGCAAAATGTGGCATCAGCATTGGAGGAAGGCTCGTTAACAGCCTGCAAAATGTAGGTGGCACAACCTTGCTTGTTGGAAGAGAAGAATACTAGAAATAGTGACAAAGATCTAAGACTATAACCTTTAGCATGGATTGAGGAAAACAAAAAACTTCAAAACTGGACTAATAAATACCATCATGCAAAATGGAGAAAAGGTTAAATTTGTCAAAGACTTTGTTTTGCTTGTATCCATGATCAAAAATCATGGAAGCAGGAGTCTAGACATGAAAAGATGTATTGCTTTAGGCAAATCTGTTCTAAAAGACCTATTGAAAGTGTTAAAGAGCAAAGATGTCAGTTTGAGATTAAGGTGTGCTGACCCTTGTCAAGGTATTTCCAATTGCCTTCTATGCATGTGATAGTTGGACAATGAATATAGAAGACCATAGAAGAATCGATGCATTGAATTATGGTGTTGGCAGAGAATATTGAAATTACCATGGAATGCCAGAAGAACAAGTCTGTGCTGGAAGACAGAGCTAGAGCACTCCTAGAAGTGAAAATTTTACCTTTTTGATGTATTGTCAAGAAGGAGTAATCACTGCAGAAGGACATCATGCTTAGTAAACTGGAGGCTCAGCAAAAAATAAGAAGACACCCAAAGAGATGGGCTTACACCATAACTGCAGCAGCAGGCTCCAACATATCAACCATTGTGAGGATGGCACAGCAGTGGGCACTGTTTCATTCTGTGGTGTAGAAGGTCACTATGAGTCAGAACCCACCTCAAGACACCTAATAACAACAACAACAAAAGATATATTTGAGAACTCAGCCATCAAAAGTAAGAAATTATTCAACAGGACTGCATGAAATTCATTTTTTAAACAACATAGAAAGAGAAGAGAAAAGGGTGATCAAAACATTTTTTAATTATATCTTCCAACAATGCAGAGCTGCTTTTTAAAAAAATTCTTAATATGGCATATCGGAATAGTAGTATGACTTGAAATGGCTTAGAAATCATCTTTATACTAGTTTTAACATTTCTTGGAATCTTTTTAAATTACTATGTCACCTTTTTATTTTAAAACATATAGGGAAGATGTCATGTAACTGGACAAGATCCAGAAATAGCAAAAGAGTTGTATCATAGAAGCTATTAGAAAAAAAATAAATGAGGTAGAATTAGTTAGTCTAGAGAGTCCAAGAGATAACTTTAAAATTGCCTTTAAGTGAATTAAAAGCTTCTGAAAGGAGATCTTCACCTCCAAGACAATAGAACTACAGAAATGAGGTTTCATTACAAGTTATAGGATTCAGTACATGAAATTATGTCGTGGTGGTAGACTGTTAAATGCCATAACAGGCTACCAGCGAGCAACCCTCAGACTTCCTTATGTGAAGGAGGCAGTCACCTGCGATGCCTTATTTAGCAATTGCTTTTCTTGAAGGCAGAGGGTCTAGCAACAATTATTGTTTTAATTAGTGCATGTCGTGTGATTCTTTGCTATGCTCTTCCTGATATTAGTGTTTATAATGTGGTATAATTTCAGGTCATTCAACATTCCCCACTGACAACAGTGTAAAGTTTAAACTCTGTGTGATGTCATAAAAATGTCAGATCGTCTCTCTACCTACTTTTTCAAGGAAATAACTTGCTATTCCCTTCACACATCCTGAGCTTCTGGCATCCTTGATGATAAAAACCACAAGGAGCACTCCAAAACCACACTGGCCTTGCCTCTTCACATGCTATTTCCTCTAAACAGGATATACTTACTTACTTACTTCCAACCACTCCATTCTTCCTCCCTCCCCACCCAACAATCCAGCCTACAAACTATTCCCATTCCTAAAGATAAAATTCAAATAACTTTTCTCTGTGCCTGTTTTTACAAGAAGTCTCTCTACCACTACCCAGTCCCAACAAATTCAGCGTCTTCATCCTATGCTTTCAAAGTATATACTGTTGGTGTGGTTAACTGCCATCAAATCAGCTGTGACTTTTCGGGATGACCATATATAGGGTTTCTGAGGAGCGCCTGGTGAGCTTCAACAGCCAACACTGAGGTTCAAACCGACCTTGCAGTCCAGCTCATTAACCCACAGCACCACACCAGGGCTCCTAAAGTACATGTTACCCCCCTTTATTATGTCATGCAACACATTGTTCTTAGAACTTTCTACTTTCCTAGCACCTAGACTAGATTATGAGCTTTCTGGTCACAGATTGATGAGGACAGGAAAGAATAGGAACTAAATATGATTTGGTCTTACTAATTTTTGTTTCTCAGTTACCTTACATGTGCATTTGCTATTGTAGCTAGGTGCTGTCTAGTACATTCTGACTCATAGTGACCTTTTGCAAAACAAGGAAACACTGCCTGGTCCTATGCCATCTTCACAATTGTTACGTTTGAGCCCATTGCTGCTGCCACTGTGTCAATCCATCTCTTGAATTCTGCTTCCATGAGTGTTGATAGTGGATACAAGCAAAACAAAGTCTTTGATAACTTCAATCTTTTCTCAAATGACCATGATGTTATTTTTTGGTCCATTGGTGATCATTTTTTTTCTCCTTGTAGCTATATAGATATTATTTTGTCACAGACAGCATTGTACTTCAAGACAGATCTTGAAATATTCTTTCTGTCAATGAATGTGATGCCATTCCTCTTCAATTTGTCATTCCTGACATAGTAAACCATATGACTGTCAGATTCAAAATGGCCAATCTCAGTCCATTTCAGCTCACTAACGTCTAAGATGTTGATCTTTAGGTGTCTCATTTCATTTCTCACAATTTCTAATTTTCCTAGATTCATACTCTGTGCATTCCATGCTCCAATTATAAACGAATGTTTGCAACCATTTCTCCTCATTTTGAGTTATGCCCCATCAGCAAATAAAGGTCCCGAAAACTTTATTCCTTTCACGAAATTATGGTCAACTCTTGGGAATTGACTTGACAGCACTTAACAACAACTATTTTGAAAAGGCAGGTTTTCCCCAATGGTATTTTGAATGCCTTCCAACCTGAGGGGCTCATGTTCTGGTACTATATCTGAAAAGGCTCTGATGCTACTCTTAATGTTTTGATTTTCTGGTACTATGTCTGATAATGTTCTACTACTATTCATATGGTTTTCATTGGCTAAGCAATCATAAGTAGTCTGTCTCTCCTTCTTCCTACTCTACCTCAGTCTAGAAGCTCTGTTGAAACCTGTCCACCATGAGTGACCACACCACAGGACAACAAACTGACAGCACATAGCCGTTTTGAAATTTTTTTGTTAAATCAATAAAGCAACTGATTATTATTTACAAAGCAATATTCAACATTCAAAGAGTTACTATAGAAACTTTATCCAGGAACTTCTATTAGTCTTTAAATTCAATTGATATTGATGTGTTTTCCAATTTTCTTCTGAAAGGATTTCCACCTACAGACAATGGAATGAATAATAAATGTTTAAATGTTCTGGAGCAAATTTGTGTGTCTGATATAATCTATCAAAATTACCAAAACACCCATGACTCTAAAAGTTAAACTGGTAAGGAGCATAGTGCCATGAAAGGGGAATTACAAACTATAAGTTTTCTCATCAGTTCTAGAAAATGCTTCTAGAAGGCACAGGCTGCATCCAGATCTATCCTTTCAGTTTTATTTACGTATGAATAAAGGCAGCACAGTTGTCCAGGAAGAAAAATAGTGCAAGAATATTTTATTGCTAATACAGACATATATTTTATTACTAATACAGACATGGAGTCCTGGTGTGGTGCTGTAGGATAAGCACTGGATCGCAAGGTTGGTTTGAACCTCAGGGTTAATGGTTCAAACTCACCAAGCACTCCTCGGAAACCCTATACAGAGTCTCTATGTGACGGAGCTCTGGTAGCGTAGTGGTTACGAATCGGGCTGCGAACCTTAAGGTCAGCGGTTCGAAACTACCAGCCGCTCCGCGGGAGAAAGATGAGGCTTTCTACTCCCGTAAAGATTTACACCCTCGGAAACCCTGTACAGGGTCGCTATGGGTCGGAACCGACTCGATGGCACTTAACAACAACAACATGTGTTGGAACTAATTCGACGGCACTTAGCAACAAGAACCACACAGACAAAAAGCAATATCAGATGACTTAAACACAACTGGTCTCTTTTTGACAATTGTAAGATGGTTTCTCTTTCATGTACATTTGATTTATTTCTCTGTATTTGCAACATTTGTTAAACCTTTACATTTTGAAGAAAATGAATAAATATGCCAAGTATAAGAATGCATGTTTTAATTGTAGTGTTTACCTTCTGAAATGCTTAAGATTATATGTCACATTGACTAGGCTGTGATTCTCACATTTGGCAGATGGTGCGCTTCTGTTTTGAGATCTGATGTGAGCAGTCAATCAACTGAAGAGGGAGTATCCTTGGGGAAAATTTACATTGTCCCATCAAGTTTGTCTTCTCTAGACCCAGCAACCAACTCTTCATTCTCTGACCTTCATTTGTTGGCATGTGAGCTAGCATTTGACCTGCTGATTTTTAGTTTATCAGCCTCTTCAACCTACTGATTTTTAGTTTAGCAGCCTCTTCAACCATGTTAGTTAGGAAAAGCCACCAGTCTGATGTCTGACTCACAGATTTGGGACTTGCAAGCCTCCACAGTTGCATGAGCCAATTCCTTGCAATAAAGCTCTCTGTATACAGTCTCTGTATACAGGCTTATACATTGTGTTTGCTCCTCTAAAGCACACAATTTAAGATACCTCCTGAAGACAATGTACTTCAAAATATTTTTTTGTGTGTAAACATTTTTATTTCTAACTGAATTCGTTTTAGATTGAGTTAATTGGATACATGAAAAGGTGAGAAGAAATTACACATTTGTGCATTTTAATGTATTTGACTTCTTGTGACTCAATTTAAATTGTTTTTGTTTAGTTTTTAATTAAAAAGAACAAAAATTCAATAGTTTAAGGTAGCCAAATTTTGTTTTGTGTGTTGTTGTTGTTGTTGTTAGGTGCCATCGAGTCAGTACCAAACCATAGTGACTTTATTCACAGCAGAACAAAACACTGCCCAATTCTGGGCCAACCTCACTATTGTTGCCACGCTTGAGTCCATCTATGCTGCCACTCGGTCAATCCATCTCATTGGGGGTCTTCGCCTTTTCTCTCACCCTCCACCTTACCAAACATGATATCCTTCTCCAG
>NW_006408583.1:1306150-1326033 GCF_000296735.1 Chrysochloris asiatica
TGGGCACAAATACGGATCTCTTCCAATCAGTCGGCCAGATAGTTGTCTTCCAAATTTCTTGGCAGAGATGAGTGAGTGCCTCTTGTGCCACCTCACTTTTTTGAAAGATTTCAATTTTTATTATTCAATTTCTAATAAATCAGTAAACTCAATCCCTTATATTAGTCTATCCAGTAGTTCGTCTTTCTTTACTGCCTCCTTTCTGTTAGCATTTACCTCAGCCCAAATTCCTCCCATATTTAAAATCAAACAGACTAACACCTAAACATGGCATATTCTGGCTATTTCCCTATTTCTTTTTTACCAATAAAGTTCTTGTCTTCTCTGCTACTTTTCTTCAACTTTCTGCAACCTGGCTTTGGCTTCTTCTGTTCCGTTGGAACCCTTCCTGTCAACATCACCAACAGCTTCTTCATTGCTAAATTTGAAGGTTGTTTCATTGTTGGCTTATTTATTGGGTTTTGTTTGTTTGTTTGTTTTTTACTTCTGTAATAACTGACTGACCCCTCCTTCTAGAATTCAGATTTTCATTTGTTTCATTACCATTGCTACATGTTTTCCTCCTATCTCTCTGACGTCACTTCCTATACATATATAGGCTCCTTTTTCTATGATTGTCCCTTAAAGATGGTGTTCCTCAGATTTCTGTCTAGACGCTTCTCATTTTCACACTACCTGTGATTGAGTGTTAAAAAATGCCACTCAAGGATTCACTGAATTCATATCCTAGTCTCCTCCACATTGAATATGGTCTTACTGTGTGACTTGCTAGGATCATAGAATGAACTAGAAATGACACAGTTAGAATTCTAGGACTGGGCCTTAAAAGGTCTTATAGTTTCTGATTTCACTTTTTTGCTTTATTAATAAATCATGTAAGAAAATTGGGTTTATCCAACTTAAAGATGAAAGGCCATGTAGAAGCTTAGCCATTTCCCACCCATTCCAATCATCCTAGCTCAGGTATCAGGACTAAGTATGACCTCCAGTCCCGATTGCACCATCAACTGGCTGCCTCAATGATCCCAGTCAGTGCCATGTGGAGCAGAGTCCAGCTGCCCCACCGAGTACAATCCATTGCAGAACCATGGGCAAATCCTGGTGCCTTAGTAGGTGCAACACAGTGAATTGTTTATAAGTCTCTTCTATCCATGTCTTTGTAACTCCCGCCAAATGACAGGGCAAGAGAAGGTAGGGGAGATGTGGATAAAATTATATGGTTCAAATTATGTAGTGACTATTTGAACAGGGTTCATTATGATTGTAAAAGCTTGGAAATCTAACAAGGGACTTGGTCAATTTAGCTATCCTGCTGGGTATAAAATGAGTCATCTTGGTGATGTGAGTGGGGCTGTGTTCTTCTTTGCTTAACTAAACAAGCTCGCCTCCATCTGACCTCCAGTCCTCTGGACTTGAGCCAGGGGCCTGACCTGATTTGCCAGATTCCACAATCCTGTGAGTCACCAGCCCAAATCTGCATGAGTGAGAAGAATCCTCCAAACTGCAGGTTTGGGACTTTCCAGCCTCCACAACCATGTGAGTCATGTCCTTGATGGCCACTGAGTTCTACGAAACATTGTAGCAAATTGCACAACCCTGGGATGTAGAGGGGAGTGCTGAGTAGAGGAGAAGTGATTGACACCAGGCATTTAGAGCAGTATAGCACGTTAGGGTGTGCAGAGGTTCCATAAGATAAGCACTGGACTGCGAACCACAAAGTTTACAGTTTGATCTTGCCAGCTACTCCATGGGAGAAAGATGAGGCTTTCTGCCCCCGTAAAGATGTAAAACCCTATACAGGTCACTGTGAGTCAGAACCAACTTAAAGCCACTTAACAACATAGCTTGATAAGAAAGCCAGACATTTGGGATGTCTTTAACCTCCACATCATGCTTATCCCTTTAAATGAAATTATTGTTGCAGGAGGGGAGACTCAGAATGGTGGGGTGATTCCAATGACTGGGGACTGAAGTCAGTTAAAAGATGATTCACCATATGTCTGGCACCTCAGAAGGGAGGTTGGAGATCTAGGACTGCAGACTAGAGAGCCCATATATACAGGGCATTCCATGTGGTTTGGATAACGTTATGTGGCATAGTGATCTTAGTATGGTTGGGTGTCTTACTTGGCAACTCATAGCTCTAAGCATAAGTAATCCAGAGAACAAGGTAGAATCTGTATTGCCTTTCTTTACCTTGTCTCAGAAGTCATGAACTACCACTTCACTTCATTCAGTTGGTTACAAGCAAATCACAAGCTGACAGATAGAAGAAATGTCAAGATCTCATTATAAAAGATCATGTGCTTGTTGTCAAACCATTGCCATAAAGTCAATTGCTTCTCATAACTATAAGACAGAGTAGCATTGATCCATCAAGTTTTCAAGACTGTTAATCTTATGGAAGCAGATGCCCACATCTTTCTCTTACAGAGTAGCTGGTGGGTTTGCGTCTCCAACATTTCAGTGAGCAGCTGAGCGAGTAACCAATGCATCGTCAGGAATCCTTAAAAGATCATGTGTAATGCAGATATTGTTACAGCCATTTTTAGAAAATGCAGTGTGCCACACTAACTCACGCATTATTACCAGCAGCATTGTAAATACATAAAGCTATTCTGGAAAGTAATATCATTCCTTTGGTTTTGATTCAGTAATCTCACTCCAGCAACTTAATAGTAAGGTAACCATTCAAGTAGAGCAGAAAGTTATCCTCATTAAATGCTGATAGTCTGTGATAGCCAAAAAAATTTTTAATTACAGAAACTTCCCAAAAGAATAAAACAAGTGAATGGTTGGGGATTATTTGAAAATTCTAGTAATTTAACACAAAATAAAATAGTCACAAAGACTATTTAAAACTATGGAAATTATTTGATATGAAAATGGTGGTGGTGGTTAGGTGCCATGGAGTCTCATAGAGACGCTGTATAGGGTTTCTGAGGCTGTAAATCTTATGGGAGCAGAAAGCCTCATATTTCTCCTGCAGAGTGGCCGATTGATTCAAACTGCTGACCTTGTGGTTAGCAGCCCAGCTTGTAGTCCACTATGCTACTAGGGCAATAATTGAAATAAAAACCAGCAGAAAGAAATTGACAATGTAATTGTATATTAGTACTTTGCACTTGGATATGTTTTGATAGTGACTTCTCCAACTTTGCTAGATTGGACTGCTTATAAGGTTCTATTCTCCCATTTAAGACTAAGATCAAAGGTTAGGATACCCAGTGTTCTAGAAAACCATTTTTTCCCCTTTGTTTGAATAATGGGCCTACAAAAGGAGAGAACACTAGGACGGCACAAAATAAATGAAGAGACATTCCCTCCAACCACCTAATGTGCATTTAGCAAGCGAGAGCTGCATGCCTATCCTTGTCAAAGACACTTGAATTAATACATTGGTATGAGTAAGACTGAAGTACAAGTGGAAATGAACTTGGGAGATTTGTATCCAGAAGTTTAGCTTGAAGAAAGAGCTTCATAGTGTGTGCATACTTTTAAAATAGCATTTCTTTTACTTATTGCCACATTTCCAAACTTGGGGAGCAACTAATAGCTTGTCAGGAAGTACTCTATACACAGTCTGACCAGATTCAATATTCCTCTGAAATCACCTTTACTGGACGTAGCTCTAAGTCAGATGTATTTCTTCCTTGATTTATTATCTTACCTTTGAATGATGCTTAATTAGCACTATATTATATTTTTTTAAAATAACAGTTGTTATTGAGTTAATTCCAACTCATGGTAACCCCAATGTAGCATAGAAGAATGTTCCATAGGTTGACCTTTTAGAACTGGGAAGTCTATTTCTCTTCCCCTTGAAACTAGGTGTGGTTTTGGGATTGATTCAACAAATAGAATATATTTGGAGTAGGACAAAGATTCCTTCTATCTCTCAAATTCTGTCTTGAGCTATGAGATCATACAATAAACACATAGCACCTCCCCTCCTGAGTTCTGAAAAATAAAAACATAAAATAGAACCAAAAAAAAGTAAAACAGCTGGCATAGCAACATATTACCTTTTCTATTGATAATGCTACTATTGTAGGATATAGTTTGCATATTTGGGGATTGCAGTTACAGTTGTTGAATCCTGTCATTAGCCTGTATTGTCCATCTAGTCATATGCAGCACCTGCCCACCACAGACTCCCCTACCTGTGTGAGGACCTCCCTGTAAAAGTTATGCTATCAAGTAACAGAGCAGAACACAAGCCCCTGTGTATAAATGTTCCAAAAGAAAAAGAGGGTAATGTATGCTTAACTAATTCCACTCCAAATTCATTAAGCCCTCTCTCTTACACCAAGGGAGAGTATGAGGTATGATGCAAGAGCTCAAGAATAAGAGGAAGAAATTCCATCTCTTGGAAACAAGAAGAGGAAAGAAGAGCTTCATTCTTCCAACATCAAGGTTCAAACAAAGGAGTAACAGTGACAGCAAGGACTTAGATGTTTCTCTCAAAATCACATCAGGCTTGGTGTTGGTGAGGACTGAGAGAATGTCAAACAAGGGATCTATGAGAAGAAATATTTGTCATTAACAGTTATGGTGTGGTGCTGTGGGATAATGTGCTTGGCTGCAAGGTCAGTTTGAACCACAAGGTCAGCAGTTCAAACCCACCAGTCACTCCTTGGAAACCCTATACAGAGCTGCTATGGGTTGGAACTGACTCAACAGCACTTAACAAGAACAACAACAAAATTAACACTGGTGTTGCATTGTAAGATAAGGACTCTACCTTAGCGGTTTGAGCCTCAAGGTTGATGGTTTAAACGCACCAGCAACTCTTGAGAAACCCTATATAGTATCACTATGAGTCATTTCTCACTCAAAAGCACTTAACAACAACGACAGCAAATCAACACTACATGTACTCCATACTTAGTAACTATCTTGCTATCTGACATTTTCCATTTAATAAAATGTCAATAGTAAAAATCTACCATCTAATATTTTGTGCATTAACAATGTACATCTGGAGCTAATGAATGCCAAGTTGTGAGACAAGAGTAATGCTGTGATAGTTAAGGTTATGTATCAACTGGACTGGGTCATGAGTCTCAGTTATAAATTGTAATCTGTTATCTAATTCAACTTGGCAATTACGCGATGGTGTAATTTGGCAGTTATATAATGATATATTAGAATCTCGGTATGGTACTGTAGGATAAGCACTGGAATGCTAACCATAAGCTAACCATAAGGTTAGCATTTCAAACCCACCAGCCACAACTCAAAATCCCTATACAGGGTCACTAAGAGTCAAAACCAACTCAATGACATTTAACAACAACAACATAATGATGTAATCATCCTCCATTTTCACATAATGCTGATGATTATTTAACAGCAGAACTTTGGGACCTGCCCATGTCGATAAGTGAGGAATGGTGTACATTGTATTTATACACACTTACTTACCTGTCATATATTATTTTATTCTCTAAGAATTATGTTCTTTCATTATCTAATTAGATAAACTTATTTAGCACCTACTATGTTTTAGAGTCCTGGTGTGGCATTGTAGGATCAGTACTGGACAGCTAACCACAAAGTCAGTGGTCCAAACCCACCAGCTGCTCCTTGGGAATCCTGTACAGGGTCACTATGAGTCAGAACTGACTCAATGGCACTTAACAATAACAACAACATGTACCAGGTTCTGAGATACAAAACAAAGCACCACAATGCCTTTCCCTCCATTGATTCATTAGAATATGTGAGCTATGGAGACTATTGTCAAGAGACAACTGCAATAAATCAGTAAAAGAGCAACCCAAACAAGCATATGACAACCTGAAATTCCAAAGAAGGATCTCTCAGTCAGACTGGTGAAGGCTCCTAGAGAAAAAGTGACTATGTGTTGTGGAATTTGAAGGATGACTCAAAGGTCCAAAAGTAGACAGAGTAGTACATAGAATGACAAGAGAAGCATGTGAGAACATGGTGCCTCTGAGAAAGACTCTCAGTTCAGAGGGTCACGGTAGATGTGCATTATTTTGAAATCTCACTTATTGTTGTCAATGCTGCTAGTTGTCATGTAGTCTAATCTAACCGGCCCATTGCTCCATTCTACACCATCCTCATGTTCATTGTTCATTGGTATGTTTGAGCTCTTTGTTGTGGCTCTTGTGTCCATCAAACTCACTGAGGGCTTTCCTACTTTGAACTAATCCTCAACTTTACTAAATATGATGTCCTTTTTTAGGATTGGTCTTTCCCGATAACATGTCCAAAGTAAGCAAGAGAAACTCTTGCCTTCCTCATTTCTAAGAAATATTATATTTGTATTTCTTTTAAGACTTTTCTCTTGAAATTAAAAATACTAAATTCTGACACAGCCAGAATTTGTTCATTCTTCTGGCAATCCACAGTACATTCAATATTCTTAGCCAATGCTTCCATTCAAATGCATCGATTCTTAGTTCTTCCTTTTTTTTTTTTTTGAGTCCAAAGAGGCTAAAACTGGATGCTGGATATTTTCTGGTAATCTTACAGATAATCTAGGCAAGATATTAGGTGAATCTAAAGCAACGAAACTGCAAATGGAGAAGAAGAGATAAATCTGGGTGATAACTCATTTGCCTTTGAAGAAAGAGCTGTGGAGATTTTGGAGTCAAGGACTTCTTAATGGCTAATCTTTACTCTAGATTGAACAAGTTTCAATTTCATCACCTATGGCAGAATCATCCCTCCAAAACTGTCTCATCCCATTTAGAATGTGTATTCCCTGTGATCCAAACCATCCTCAGTGGTGAAACTTCCAGAAAGAGAAATCAGTATACATAGAACCTGTGTATGCCTGTGTTGAACTGGAGAGTCCCAGCTCTAGATTTCCCTAAAAATCGGGAGTTAACTGTATTCACAATGTTGATGTATACTCTACACACTGTCCTCCCTTGTCATATTATAATCACTCAGTTCTTGATAATTAACATGACAACTGACCCTTTGACAATCACGTTAAACTGCATGACTATTTCCACCTCACGTACTCCATGGTAATCACATGCCTGATAGGATGTGGGAGGCTTTCTCCTTCAATACACTTGCTGGGGTTAAAATATTCAGGGTGTCAAAACAGATGGTATCAGGCATTATATTCTATATACAGCTCAACCTATTCCATATCAGTTGTGCAAAGAATGGCTGACAGAAAATCTATGGCGCAGGCAGCAGCATAGAAAACATTAATGCAAACATCCTCTGCCCAAAGGACTTGGCATTTACCACCCTTTCTCCTGGAAGCACAAGGCTCCTGTGCCAAAGGTCAGGGGCAAAGGGATTAACTTTTTCCACATATTTAAGCAAACTGTCCATCACACCAAAAGTGCAGGTGAACACGTACACACACATTCCTCTTACTGTAGTTGATTATGAAAAAGGTCAGCTGAGTGATTTGCAGACAAACACACACACACATACACACCACACAACACCTGCTAACATTAGCAATATAGAAAGCATAGAAAGAATGACCAGCTCTTAGATTTCAAACAACAAAGAAAATCTCACTCTTCCTGTCAATAGAATCCACTGACTTCAAGCATTGAAATGTAATGATTTTCACTTTCCAATTCAATAGGTCATTTATCCCCAAGACTTCACCAAGCAAGAAATAAAACAACTCAATATGTATGACAAATGTCAGTAAACACATATCTGATAGAGCTCTCATTTTGGGTTTGGGGGGTTTGTTTAGCATCATAAATGTACATGTAGAATCTCCTCTGTTTTATATATATATTTGTGTGCATAACCCTTCCCATAGCTGGTCAGTCCATGTATTCACTCACAGATTGCCGTTATTATAGGAATGTGTATATAATAGTATTCACTGCTGCTGCTTTCAACTCTTATCTATGGCCACCCACCATGCACCTGCTCTTGTCTGGAGCTCGGACCTTAATAAATGAATTATTTGCTAAATAATGCATGAGGATAACTTGACCTCTACAAAGATAACATTACAATATATTTATGCAAACCATTTAGGTAATCTCTACATGTCTCTTGGAGTCCTGGTGTGGCACTGTGGGCTAATGCATCAGGCTGCAAAGTCGTTTGAACTGCAAGGTCAGTGATTCAAGCTCACCAGCTGCTCCTTGGAAACCCTATACAGGGTCACTATGGGTCAAAATCAATTCGATGGCACTTAACAACAACAACAAACATGTCTCTTAGCAAAGAATGTGGCTTTTAGCAAAAGGTAAAAAAAAGAATTCTGATTTTTCTATTGGCTTAAGAGATAGAACATAATATACGATATGCAGTGAATCTAATTATATATTTCATTTTACATATATTTTATATATTACACATTATCAGGACCCAGTTGGCAATGAATCGGTTCACATTCATTGGGCCCCCAGGTATGTCAGAGTGAAACTATGCTCCAAAATGTTTTCAATGGCTGTGATCTTTTGGAAGTAGATCACCAGATGTTTCATCCAAGTCACCTCTGACTGCCTTTTGTTTAACTGCTGAATGCATTAACCATTTCCACTGTTGTTGATAAATGCTGTCAAGTCAGTTTTGACACATAGCAACCCTGTAGAGGGTTTCTGACGAGCGGCTGGTGGGTTTGAACTGCTGAACTTGTGGTCCAAAGTCCAGTGCTGATCCTACAACGCCACACCAGGAGTCCATTTCCATTACCCAGGGTATATTATGCATACATTTTTTATATATTATATACCATGTTATGTATTATACAGCATATTAAACCTAATGTTGTTTAGTGCCATCAAATTGGTTTTAGAAACTAGTGGTTATGAATCCAGCTGCCAGCCGCAAGGTCAGCAGTTCGAAACTACCAGCTGTTCCGTGGGAGAAAGATGAGGCTTTCTGCTCCCATGAAGATTCACAGCCTCGGAAACCCTGTACAGGGTCGCTATGCGTTGGAACCGACTCCATGGCACATACAACAATATCTAACTAGGAGCTCTGGTAGTGTAGTGGTTACGAATCGGACTGCAAACCACAAGGTCATCAGTTCGAAACTAACAGCAGTTCTGTGGGAGAAAGATGAGGTTTTCTGCTCCCGTAAAGATTTACAGTCCCGGAAACCCTGTGCAGGGCCACGATGAGTCGGTACCGACTCCACGGCACACAGCCACCAGTCACCATATACAACAGAAGGAAACACTGTCCAGTCCTGCACCAGCCTCAACCTCTGCTATGCTTAAACCCATTGTTGTACCCACTAGGCTAAGCCATCTCACTGTAGTCCTTCCTCTTTTGAGCTGGCCATCTACCAAGCATAATGCCCTTAGCTAGGAGCAGGTGCCTCCTGACAACATATCCAAAGAACATGAGAGTAAGTTGTGTCCTTCTCCCTACTAAGGAGCATTCTGGCATGATATGCATTGTCTAAACAGATTTGTTCATCCTTCTGACAGCCCATTGTATATGTAATATTCTTTATCAACACTTTCAATCAAGGGCATTAACATTTCTTTGGTCTTTCTTATTGTCCAGCTTTTGAAAATACCATGGCTTGGGCCAAGCACACTTTAATCCTCAAAGAGACATTTTTGCTCTAACACTTTACAGAGGTCTTTTGCAACAGATTGCCCAATACAATACAATACAGCCTTTGATTTCTTGACTGCTGATTACTTAGATATTGACTGTGGATCCTTGACATCTTTAATCTTTTTTCTAATTATTGTGATGTTGCTTACTGGTCGAGTTGTGAAATTTTTTTATTTTCTTTTTGTTAAGGTGTAATGCACACTGAAGGCTGTTGTCTTGAAGTTTGTTCCTTAGTAAACTCAAGTCCTTTTGGTTTTCAGCAGACAAGGTTGTGTTATCTGCATAACACCGGCTGTTAATGAGTCTTCCTCCAGCCCTGATAACACTTCTTCATAAAGTCCAGCTTTCAGATTATTTCATCGCATGTTATCTGGGCATGTTGTCAGGAGGGACTAGTCCCTAGAGAAGGGCACCTGTTTGGTACAATAGAAGGTCAGTCAAAAGAGGAAGGACCCTCAACAAACTGTATTGAGGCAGTGACTGTAACAACAAGCTTAAACGTAACAATGATTGTGAAGATGGTGCATTACCAGGCAATGCTTGCTTCGGGTGTACATGGGGTCACTAAGAGTCAGAACTAGTTTGACTCAATAATACAGGCTGAATAAGTATAGTGGATGGTTACACACTGCAACACATCATTTCTGATTTTACGCCACACCGCAGCCTTCAGTATGTTGCACCTTGTTGTAAAGAAAACAAAACCTTCACAACTGGGCAAATGAATAATATCATCATAAGCAGATAAAAGATTGAAGTTGTCAAAGACCTCATTTTACTTGGATCCACTCATGGAAGCAGCAGTCAAAAAATCAAAGGACATTAGGCAAGTCTGCTGCGCAAGACCTCTTTATAGGATTCAAGAGCAACCATGTCAGTTTGAGGACTAGGGTGCACCTGACCCAAACCATTGTATTTTCAGTAGCCTCATATGCATGTGAAAATTATACAATGAATAAGAAAGACTGTAGAAGAATTGATGTATTTGAATTATGGGGTTGGAGAATATTCAAAGTACAATGGACTGCCGAAGAACCTACAAATCTGTGTTGGAAGAAGTACAAGCAAATTTCTCAATTGAAGCCAGGATGGCCAGACTTTGCTTCTCACATTTTGGACATATTATCAAGAGGGACCAGTCCCTGGAGAAGGATATCACAGTTGGTAAAGTGGAGGGCCAGAGAAGACGAGGACAACCCCCAGTAAGATGGATTGGCACAGTGGCAGTGGAAATGAGCTCAAGTGTATTGATGATTGTGGGGAGGGCTCAGGGCCGGACGGCATTTCTGTCTGTTGTACGTAGGGTCGCAATGATTTGAAACCGACTCCATGGCACCTAACAACAACAACAGCAGAATATATGTTCATTTGTAAGTGTATGCTTAAAATCTTAGATTTTTATACGTATATTCTTTCATTTCATACATTCATGTTTTCAAGTATTAAAGTCTGTTGAGAATGGTAAAAATATCCATCCAGGTGGAGTGTATGATAAAGTTCTAACCACCGCCTTCCTTCTCTTCATTTTGTGAGTCCCAGGGAAGTATTTAATCACTGGTTGTAAATGACATCATCCACTCCTGTGTTATCTTGTGCATTCATTTCAGGGGGCTTGCTGGGAATGTTCAGCATCTCCCATGGGGTCAAATGAAAAGAAAAGCTTTCTTCCTGTACTGATGGGATTGAGTGATGCAAAGCAGGTCAGCATTTTTTTAAAGGCTAGCTCTGTAAAATTCAAACCCAAAAAAAGAGTTGAAATTGAATCTTTGACAGGGGCTGCTTTTAAAGAGACCTCCTATCAGTAGAAAGTACTGTTCTCCAGGAGATTTTGAATATATTTTTAATGCCAATTCGTGTCAGTATTGACACTCTGTTTTGATGGAAAGAGGAATTAAAATGATTCTGAGTACTTGAGGTGACTCTATTGACACATCAGATTACACTTAATGTTTTAACAGCAAAGCAAAGTGGAGCAAAACAGTCTTCCCACCATGCCTGACTCAGTGAGGACCGTACCTTGCGAGGGAGAGATATTTCAAATTGAATCCGGAAGGCTTGAATTAAAAAAAGAAAAGTGAAATCAAACAAAACTGAGAATAACCGATGGTCTACCCTTTAAAAGTTGTGTTCATTCTTTTCAGTGAGAATGGACAAAGACTGACTTTGAACCTAGGACTCGGCATTTCCTCCTCTGGGAATTCCTGATTACCAGAAGCTTCAGAAGAAAAGTAATCACAGTGGCTCCCCGAAGCCTGAAGGCTCCCCAGGTCTACCTGGAGAAAGTAGCCAGGATCTCATGATCAGTTTTTAACGTGGTATGCTAGAGCCACAAGGCTAAGGAGTCTAAAAACTGCTTCCATTTAAAAACAGTTGCCATGGTGTTGATTGCCATTCATGGAATGACCCATGTGTGTCAGAGTAGGACTGTGCTCCATAGGGTCTTGAATGGCTGATTTTTTTTTCATAAGTAAATCCCTAGGCCCTTATTCCAATGTGCCTTTGGGTGGACATGAACCCCTAACCTTTCCATTAACAGCTTCACGTTGTGCATCGCTTACAGACTCTCTAAAAAACTAGGGTTTCATGAATCATTACATTCTCATCTAATACTAAATCTTTTAAACATGCAGGAGGGGCCTGCTTATAGAAGGTCAACTGTATAATTTGTTAAGAAATACTCCTATAACTGAAGTCTTCATGAAGAAAGTGCAAAGGACAATGAAGATTAACCTCTTATCAGACCAAAGGGGATGCCAATTCAAACAACTTCTTTCACTCCTCAAAGACAGAAATACCACCTGAGTAGACTCTACAGACAGTTCCTTGGTGATATAAACAGTTAACACACTCATCTACTAGCCCTAAACATTGGTGGTTCAAGTCCACCGGAAGGCACCTGGGAAGACAGTCCTGATGATCTATTGACAAAAAAATATATATATCAGTCACTAAAACTCCTATGGATCTCAGTTCTATTTTGACACCCTTGGGATCACCATGAGTCAGAACAGACTTAACAGTAACTGCTTAGGCTCTGCAGAGAAGAATTAGGTGTTGGTTTTAATTTTTAAAGAGCTAATAATTCTTTGTGTGGCGCTGTGGATTAATGCGTCAGACTGCAAAGTTGTTTGAACTGCAAGGTTGGTAGTTCAAGCTCACCAGCTGCTCCTTGGAAACCCTCTACAGGGTCGCTATGGGTCGGATCCAACTTGATAGCACATCACAGCAACAACAACAACAATAGTTCTTTCCTTATTGTTTTCTCAAGAACCCCAAACATTTTCTGGCATTATGATATTTTACATGGGTAGAGTCATCTTGTGGGATTTGTAGACTTAACAGGAATTACCATAGAATAAGAATTTTTTTAAAAACAAGTAAGATTGGGATTTTGTTTATTTACAGTTGAATATTTAATCTACCTTTTAGTTTTCCAAGTTTTGTTTTGTTTTTCATCTGACTCAGTATAACCTGGGATAGAAAGTATCTGTTTACACCTAGAGCTGTGGAATTTTCTAAACATATTTCTTCTTCAGTGTGTTTGTATATGAATTTAAGTGGAAGAAAGCAGATAATTCTTCCTAAAAGACATATTTTGCAGTTATCTGTGGAAAACAGGCAAGACTTTGCTCACCTAGTACTGGTAATCACAAAGAATTTTCCTGAAAGCTTTGTAAATGCTTTTTGTCCAATAGATAAGAGATTTAAAGTAGACAGAAATAAATGACGGAGCTCATGGTGACTTACCTCTACGGCACCACTGCTTGCCAAGCTACCTAAAAACATCAGGCCTGTCATGTGCCTCTGTCGGACGTGAGTCTCCCACAGCTTGGCAAGATCTAACAGAAAGAAAGCAGTGTGGAAACAAGACAAGTGGGGCTTGGAGTATGTCTGGGCCATGGTCAAATCAGGCTAATAAAACCCAAACTAGAAGGCTCTTACCAAAAAACATCCTGGTTGCCATCAAGCAGATTCAGAGGCTAAATAAAACCATACTAAACCCACACTGTCCAGTCAAATTAGAATTGTCCTCAGGGTTTCTAAGACTATAAATCTTTACAGAAGCAGACTGTCATATCTTTCTCACTTAGAGTGGCTATTAGGTGAGGACCACTGAACTTTTGATTAACAACCAAGTGTTTTCCTTAAATATTGTTGTTGTTAAGCGCTGTCAAATAGATTCTGACTCATAGCAACCCTGTATGGGGTTTCTGAGGAGCAATTGGTGAGCTTGAACCACAACCTTGCAATTCAAACCAACCTTTGTTGCCCAGCACATTAACCCACAGTGCCACACCATAATAAGTACAGCCTACAAAACCCTTTAGACATATTCTGTTCTGTCCTCTTGGTTAGCTGTGACTTAGAATCAACTTGATATGGTCCAATAACACACTGTTGTTGCTGTTAAGAGCCTGTGAGTCAGTTCCAACTCATAGTGACCCTGTATAGGCTTTGTGAAGCTTGTAACGTTTTGTGGGAAGAGAAACCCTAATTTTTCTCCCATGGAGCAGCTGGTGGGCTTGAACTGCTGACCTTGTGTTTAGCAGTCCAATACTTACCTAACAAAGTAACAGCACTCCCAAACAACAGATTCGCACTTAGAAAATATACACAGTTTGGGTATGTTCTTTTTTTTTTTCACTCTTTTTTCCTGGAGTGCACACATTTTAATATAAAAACTTACTTTTAAAAACCAAATAAAGAAGTGACCCACAAATAGAAATTAGTTACTACTTCCGCCTTCAAATCCTTAGAGTTTTGGCCAGCTTTTCTAGAATGCCTCTTTGTAGAGGGTATTGTTGTTGTTTTTGTTATTGATTTTCATCTGACTTAATGCCACCTGGGACAGAAAACAACTGCTCACATTTGCAACTACAGGATTTCCAAAGCATATATTGTCATCAGTGTACGTATATGAATTCCACCGGATTCACACTGCATGTGTTTTCCCCCTAAGCACCTTCTTTCCAGTTTAAAGCAATGCTTGAGCTTCCTATGAAGTACACAGATATCTTACATGTGGAATGCCACCTCTCAGCGCTACCAAAGTTCTTAAACATCAGCACAGGGTAACTGAGATGAGAAAAACCTTTTGTTATTTTTGATGGAACAGTGGTTAGGTAGCTGGCTGCTAACCTGAAGGTCAGTGGTTCAAACTTACCACTAGGAGGAAAATGCATCAGTGCTGCCTTGGAAATTCCATGGAACCAGTTTTACCATGCCACAGGGTCACTAGGAATCAGGATCGACACAATGGCTGTGGGATTTAAGAGTCTGATGTAATCAAAATACGCTGTTCCCCACAGACAAGCAGAGGTAGTTTCTTCATTGTCTCCCTGAAGTCGTAAAAGAAAGCAGCCTTAGCTCTCTGTGGTATCTTCACAGCTGAGGGTTTGGGAACCCAAGGCGTGTAGAACTAGTCCCTTTGCTGGTGAGCTTGAACCACCAACCTTGCAGTTCAAATGGCTTTGCAGTCTGGCACATTAACCCACAGCGCCACAGCAGGACTCAATACAATTATCAGGTCTTAATTATATGCATAGGAAGAAAGAGTGACAAACGATTTCCAAATATTTAGTCACTGAAATTGACAAACTTCTTCTCTCATACTTCAGACATAGTGTCAGGAAGGACCAGTCACTGGAGAAGGATAACATGTTTGGTAGGGTGGAGGGTCAGAGAAAACAAGGAAGACCTCTGACAAGATGGATTGGCCAAGTGGCAGCATCGATGGACTCAAGTGTGGTAATAATAGTGAGATTGGCCCAGGATCGGGCAGTGTTTCCTTCTGCTGTGCATAAGGTCGCTATGGGTCAGTACTGATTCGATGGCACCTAACAACAACAACAATTATATGCTACCTCCTGAAATGGTTAAACGTCTACAAATTCTTTTTGACACAATGACTCCGCGTATTCCTTTCATCTTATTTTAATGCTTCCTGAATCATTCAACATTTTGACCATAGAATCCTTCAATAATGCGACTTAAGACTTGGATTTCTGTTTCATTTCTTTCATTATGAAAAATGCTGAGTGTGCAATTTCTTTTTGGTTATATAACTCCAGATCTTTGAACAATTCTTTACAGTAGTTTAGTTTGTCTCCTTGAGTTCTCCTTGAAATTGAAAATTTCTATTCAGTTCTTTTACTTCATTGTTTTATGTAGTTACTTTAGATTCTCTATGTTCTAAAGCAAGTTTCAGAGATTTTTCTGACATCCATTTTGGTCTTTTATTTCTTTCCTGTCTCTTTAATGACCTTTTAATTTCCTCGTTTATGTCTGCTCTTTGGTCATTAGCATTCTATGTGTCAAAGCTATTCTTGAGGTGATCTCTAAATTCAGGTGGGATATTCTGAAGGTACTTGTGTGGCACTGTAGAAAAAGCACTGGACCGCTAACCACGAGGTTGCTGGTTCAAACTCTCTAAGCAGTCCTCGCAAACTCAATATAGGGTCACTGTGAGTCGGTACTGACTCAAGGGTACTTAACAACAATATACGCAAGCTCTTGTGAACTTGTTTTCCTTTTCTTCAACACATGAGCAATTGAAGACTTTTCCACAGTCAGCCCCTGGCATTTGTTCTGATGATACTGAACTTCTCCATCACCTCTTTCCACAGATGTAGTTGATTTCACTCCTGTGTGTTCCGTGTGTAGAAATCCATGTGTATTGTTGCCACTTATGTTGTTGAAGAGAGGTATTTGCAATAAATAAGTCTTTGTTCTTGCAAAATTCTATCGTGTACTCTGACATCGTTTCTATCACCAATGGCATAGCTTCCAACTACTGATCCTTCCTCTATGTTTCCAACTTTTCCATCCTTGTTGTTGTTGTTGTTATGTGCCGTGGAGTAGGTTCCGACTCATAACGACCCTGCACAGGGTTTCCGAGGCTGTAAATCTTTTCGGGAGCAGAAAGCCTCATCTTTCTCCCCATGGAACAGCTGGTAGTTTCGAACTGTTGATCCTGAGGTTCGTAGCCCGATTCGTAGCCACTATGCCACTAATCACCAGGAATTATCAATGCATCTTGATTGTACATTTGATCAATTTCAGATTGCAAAAACTAGAAGAAGACTGCCATTTCTTCCTCTTTGGCAATAGTGGTTGGTGCATAAATTTGAATAATGGTCATATTAATTGGTACTCCTTGTAGGTATATGGATATTATTCTATTACTGGCAGTATCATACTTCAGGATAAATCTTGAAATGTTCATTTTGACAAGGAATGTGATTTCTTTCCTCTTCAATTCTCATTCCAGCATAAAAAATGATGTGAAAGTTGGATTCAAAATGGCCAATATTAGTCTATTTCCACTCACTAATGACTAGGATATCTACCTTTCTGCATTCCACTTTATTTTTGACAACTTTCCCTATTTTCCAGTATTCTTACATCATGCAGTCCATATTCCAATTATTAATGAATGTTTGCAGTTGCTTCTTCTCATTCTGAGCTGTGTCCCATCAACATATGAAAGGCCCTAAAAGTTTGCTCCTTCCATATCATTATGGACGACCTACTTTGAGAAAGCAGCTGTTACCATTTGTATTTTGAGTGCCTTCTAACCTGAGAGGCTTAGGTTCTGTGTGTCGCTACTACTCATGAAGTTTTCAGTGACTAATTTATGAGACGCTGACCACCTCTTCCTTCTTCTTAGTGTGTCCTAATCTGGAAGCTCAGCTAAAACCTGTCTACCGTGGGGGACTCTGCTGGTACTTGAAATACTGGTGACATCGTTTTCAGCATCATAGCAACACACTAGCAGCACGATGTAAGAAACTGACAGACAAGCCATGCAGACGAGTAATAATAAATAAAATTTAACATATTCTATTAGCATATATATATATATACATATATATTCTATTATTATATATGTATATCTTAATATAATTCAAGGCAGTTTCAGAAAAAGAAGTGGAACAACAGATATTATTGCTGATATCAGGTGACCTTGGCTGAAAGAATACCAGAAGGATATTTACTTGTACTTTATTGACAATGCAAAGGCATTTGACTACGTGGATCATAAGAAACTATGGATAACACTGCGAAGAATGGGAATTCTAAAACACTTAATTGTGCTCATAAAGAAATTGTACACAGACCAAGAAGCAGTCTTTCAAACAGAACAAGGAGATACTTGATGTTTTCAAATGAGGAAACTTGTGTTCCAGAGTTGTATCATTTTGCCATGCTTATTCCATCCGTATGCTGAGCATATAGTCCTAGAAACTGGGATATGTGAAAAAGAATGTTTAAATGTGTTGCTATTTCATACGTCCATGTCTTGCATATGCTACTGTCATTGCTAGAACACCTTTCTGCACTTGGCACCTGGTTTAAGGTTGCACATCTATGATGTTGTTGTTGTTGTTAAGTGCCGTGGGGTCGGTTCCGACTCATAGCGACCCTGTACAGGGTTTCCGAGGCTGTAAATCTTTACGGGAGCAGAACGCCTTATCTTTCTCCCGCGGAACAGCTGGTAGTTTCGAACTGCTGACCTTGCGGTTCGCAGCCCGATTCGTAACCACTACGCTACCAGAGCTCCTAGTTAGGTGTTGTGGAGTCATTTACCCTTTATACAACAGAACAAAACACTGCCTGGTCCTGCGCCATCCTTACAATTGCTCTCTTTGAGCCCATTGTTGCTGCCACTGTGTCTGTTCATCTTACTGAGGGTCTTACTCTTTTTCCAGGACCCTCCGCATTAGCAAACCTTAACTCCTTCTCTGTCACTGGAGAAGGTTATCATGTTTGGTAAGGTGGAGCACCAGAGAAGAAGAGGAAGACCCCCAGAGAGATGGATTGGCAAAGTGGCAGCATCAATGTGCTAAAGCGTGGGGTTGCTATGAGTCGGTACCGACTCGAAGGCCCCTAACAACAACAACAATCTCCTTCTTCAGGGGCTTGCCCCTTCTGACAACATGTCCAAAGTAACAAAGACAAAGTCTTACCATCCTGGCATCTGTGGAGCACATGGACAAACATATGGATATGTTTGTTCTGGTGTCAGGATTGGAGGAAGGATCGAAAACGATCTGCAATATTCAGATGAAACAACCTTGCTTGGTGAAAACAAAGAGGACTTAAAATACTTACTGATGAAGATCAAAGACCACAGCCTTTGGTACGTAAAGAAAACAAATATCCATACCACTGGACCAATGAATAATATCAAGATAAATGGGAAAAAAGATTGACATTATCAAAGACTTCATTTTACTTGGATCCAGAATCAACACTGATGGATCAAACAATGGATTTCATCACGCAAATCTGTTGCACCAGACCTCTTTAAAGTGT
The DNA here is from genome assembly GCF_000296735.1 of Chrysochloris asiatica. Classification (NCBI taxonomy): domain Eukaryota; kingdom Metazoa; phylum Chordata; class Mammalia; order Afrosoricida; family Chrysochloridae; genus Chrysochloris; species Chrysochloris asiatica. The sequence goes on from NW_006408583.1 coordinate 1,325,012, forward strand.
TTGAGAGCAAAAATGTCAATTTGAGGGCTAACGTGCACCTGACTCAAGCCATGGTATTTTCAGTTGCTTCATAAGCATGTGAAAGTTGAAAAATGAATAAGGGAGCTCCTAGAAGACTCAATGAATTTGAATTATGGTGTTGGCAAAGAATATTGAAAGTGTCATTGACTGCCAGAAGACCAAACAATCTGTCTTGGAAGTACAGTCAGAATGCTTCTTAGTAGCCAGGATGGTGAAACTTTGTCTCTGGAGCTCCAGACATTTTGTCAGGAGGTATCAGTCCTTGGAGAAGAACAGCATGCCTGCTAAAGTGGAGGATCAGTACAAAAGGGGGAAACCCACAAAATGGATTGGCACTGAGACAGCAACTCTGGACTCAAGCAGAGCAACTGTGAGAATGGTGCCGGCCAGGCAGTGTTTCCTTCTACTGTGCCCAGTGTCACTATGAGTCAGAACTGACTTGATAATGCCTAACAACAATAAACAACAGCAACGTAGTCTAATATGCTTATTTTATATTTCTTTTGGAAGAGAAAAAATGAAGGAAAAGAGAGCAGGAGGAGGAAGGCATTTTAAGTGTATCAATATATCAAATCCTGAACAAACAACAGTAGACTCCACTTGCTGTTGACTAGCTCAGAGTCAACGTGCCCCAGAGGTTCAAGTTAAATCTGAATTAAGACCAAATCTTCTTTTAACTCTTCAGTCTACATGTTTCTCAAACTTCTTCCCACCACCACCTACACAACAAAAAAAACCAGCAATATCTTCTCTAAACTGGTACCTCCTCATCCATCATCACAATTACCCAAATCTGATTTTATCTTTGCATCCATGTGTTCACTCAGCAATTATCCAGTGATCATCTATCACATTCTAGGGACTGTACAGCACTGGGGACACAAATTTGGTTGTTGTTGTGTGTCATCAAGTTGGTTCCAACTCACAATGACCCTATATAGGGTTTGCGAGATTGGTTGTTATGTTTGAACTGCCAACCTTGTGGTTAGCAGTCCAGTGCT
>NW_006408583.1:1326238-1360721 GCF_000296735.1 Chrysochloris asiatica
ACGCTACCAGAGCTCCTTTATATATATATATATATATATATCCTTGTTTTAAAACTACTATTCTAGATTCTAACAAACTTAGAATAAATGATGGAATCAGAGATACCAGCAATTAAATGAACATTAGACAAATAATATGGTCAGATAGTCACATGGTACCAAGAGGCCTAGAGAAGGCACAGAAACTCAAGCTAAGAAGCCCTGGAGGACTTCTGAGTTATAGTTCACTCTCTTGGATGTGAACCTTAAACTAGATACCAAGTGCAGAAAACAATGACAATAGCATCTGCAAAACGTGGAAACATGAACCAGCAACACATTTAGAAACTGCATTTCATATCATAAAAAGATCCCAGAGGGTAGTGGTTGAAAATAAGATTAGAGGAGCAGGCACAGTTGATCATGAAGAACTTTGGGTGCTAAATTCATCCTGTGGGCAATGAGGACTGTCAAAGAATTTTAATCAGCAAAGTGATGTAATCCTATTTGCATTTAAAAAGCTATGACTGCAGGGTGGAAGTTAAATTAAAATGGGAGTGGTGGAGTCCAACAGCCCATTCAGTCAATAATCAAGGCCAGAACTACAGCTAAAATAGAGCACTTGCCTACAAAAGGGTGGCAGATACTGTTGATAAACTCCTCAAGTTTTTATAGCTGTTAGGTCAGATCAAGATCAAAACAATCTCAGATGACTTCAGAATTTCTATCCTGGTTAGAATGGTGATTGCACTTTTCCAAGACATGAAAAAATGAACATATTAAAAGGAAAATAATTCTATTTAAGACATGTTGAATTTGAGGTATCTATAGAACGTGGAGTCCTGGTGTGGCACTGTGGGTTAATGCGCCAGACTGCAGAGTCGTTTGAACTGCAAGGTTGGTGGTTCAAGCTCACCAGCTGCTCCTCAGAAACCGTATCCAGGGTCGCTATGGGTCGGAACCGACTCAATGGCACTTAACAACAACAAAAACATAGAACATGGAACTCTGGTAGCGTAGTGGTTATGAATCAGGCTGTGAACCACAAGGTCAGCAGTTCGAAACTACCAGCTGTTCCGTGGGAGAAAAACGAGGCTTTCTGCTCCCATAAGGATTTACAGCCTCGGAAACCCTGTGCAGGGTCATTATGAGTCAGAATTGATTCCACGGAACACAACCACCATCACTTTGGATCTTCAATCAAATATAATTTTCCATGTTGCTGTTATGTTATTAGGTATTGTCAAGTCAATTCAGTCCCATAGTGCCCTGTGCACAACAGAATGTGTCATCCTCACAATTGCTTCTATGCTTGAGTCCATTTCTGCTACCATTGTGCCAATCCATCTTGTTGGGGGTCTCCCTCTTTTTCGCTGACCCTCTATATTACCAAGTATGATTTCCTTCTCTAGAGATTTTCCATGGCTTCGACCAAATACTAAAAAAAAGGAAAGTAGAAAAAGTAACTAATTATATCAAGTTTAAAATAATCAGTTTAGTAAGTTTGTATTATGTGTAAGAGATAGATGTTATCTTCAAATGAAAGAAATACTGACTTCTAAATTGAAATTTCACAAAATTTATTTCATGCTTTCCACCTTGCAGTATTACTGAAGAGTACATTGCATTATTTTGTTGCTTATTAAAAGCCCACACATAGTGGCAAAATAGGACTGTGTGTCCCACTTGCTCCTAATCTTGTCCAGAATCACTATGGAGCATAAATGATTTTGTATTATGGAAACAATGAAGACAGGACATTTGAGGTCCCTGACACATCACTTTGGAGTTTTACATAATACCTGCCTTTGGGAAATAATATACACAGCTCTTTCTCCTACTCTTTTAGGCTCAGGGCTGAAGGTGTGCAGAATCTACTCCAAATTATTTTGAATTGGATACACATGCCATACATTTCTAGCCAGCTCAGTATTTGGCACCGGTCACATGTCTAGTCAACAAATGCAGGAGAAAATTACTTTCCCCCAACTCTTCAGGCATTATGGTACAGAAAAACCATGATGACAATCTTTCTCTGGTGTTAAGTTTGTGAGAGGAGAGAGGTTCATTTCAAATTAATTTATGATCTGTGAAAAGTGCTAGAAACATGCTTCACTGCCTCTAGAAACATCCTATACAACACTCCCTTGTAAAGTCCATTTGAGGGACTCTTGGGGTGATAGGATGCTCCCTGCAGCTGGGTCAAGCGGCTGGTTTCTGAGCCATGGAATCAATTTAAAGAGTCAAAGAGGGCTGTCACCTAGACAGGCTTGAAAACATACTACCAAATGACATTACAGCATCCTAAGTCTAAGCCTAGAGGAATTTGAGGCCACCAGAGGTCCTGGGATAATGCTGTGGGATAAAGCTTTGAACAAAAGGTCCATTTGAACTACAAGGGCAGTGGTTCAAACTCACCAACCGCTCCTCAGAAACTCTATACAGGGTTGCTCTCAGTCGGAACCAGACTCAACAGCACTTAACAGCAACAACAGAGTTATCATTAGGCCAGTCAGTGCACGTGTGTTTTTCATAAAACAAGCCAAATCGTTTTTTGTTTTGTTTTTACAAGAACCTCGTTTCTTGTGACTGGAGTCTGTACAGGGCAATCACCAGTTTGTTTGTCGTTGCTGTTTTACTTGGTGTCACACCCATGTAACACTTGTCAATAGCCAATTGGTCCCATTTGATCCAGGGCTTACAGAAACCAAGGGACTTGCATTGCAATTACCCAGCCACTGTGTCAGACCCTGATGAACGGTGCTTTTCCTGGGGAGTTTACGGATTCATAGCCATCGTGCTGTTCTCCAGCTGTCTCATAACTCAACTATGAAGCTTTCCCTCAAAGCTAGGTTTTTAGATAGCACCTGTTTTCCCACAGCAATATTACTACTACACACAATTATAAAATAACGTTTTTCAGGGATTTACAAACTTTTTCTCAGACATCAAGCAACTCACACCCACCATGTCTAAACCAACATTACATTAATCAGCAGAGAGAGAAAAGAGACTCTTTGGCATCAAACCCAAACATTTACCCTTTAGGTCTTTCATATATATGTTGTTGTTGTTAAGTGTCGTCAAGTCAGTTCCTACCCATAGCAACCCTGTATAGGGTTTCCAAGGAGCAGCTGCTGACCTTGCAGTTCAAACGGCTTTGCAGTATGGCACATTAACCCACAGCGCCACACCATACATACAAGGAGCTCAGGAGCTCTAGTACTGTAATTAGTAGACCGACTTGTAAACCTTCACTCAATTTGGGGCAACATTGTAGTGGTTATGAGTCGGGCTGCTAACCTCAAGGACAGTAGTTCAAAACTACTAGCCATTCTGAGGGAAAAAGATACATATATATAAGATTTACACCCTCGGAAACCCTGTACAGGGTCGCTATGGGTCGGAACCGACTCGACGGCACTTAACAACAACATATTGTGGTGTGGCGCTGTGGGTTAATGTGCAAGACTGCAAAGTCGGTTTGAACCTCAAGGTCGGGGGTTCAAGCTCACCATGCTCCTCAGAAACCCTATTCAGGGTTGCTCTGGGTCAGAACAGACAAGACGGCACTTAACAACAACAGTAATAATACCATTGTATTGACTTCCACCAGTTTGCAAGGGAAAGGAATTATTTGCTCAAGGCTTCTTGGTAAGGAGGACAGTAGTATTGTTAAGGACTCCCGAAGCATTTCCCACAGGGTTTGTAAATATTTGCTCTGAAGCTGTGGCAGACAAGTAGATCTCAGAAGCCAGTAAGGAGCAAAGTACCCTGAGATAAGGGCTGGGGTTTAGACAGACATGAAAGGAAATAAATCCTGGTAAGGTGCTGGAAGTTACAAGATGATATAGAGCCCAAGGGCTCACAAGCTAAGTATGTTATATGTGAAGAGAAAAATAAAGTATGATCAGCCAAACCAGAAATCAGGACACATCAACATCAGAGTTGAAGAAAAGGTTGTTGAGTAACAAAGATAAAATAATTATTATAACAACAACAACAATAACAATGGATTGGCTGCTGCTGTTTATAAGATTCTGACTTTTGGTGACCCCATGTGTTACAGAGTTGTTGTTGTTAAGTGTTGTAGAGTCAGTTCTGACTCACAGAGACCCTAGATAGGGTTGCTGAGGAATCACTGGTGAGTTTGAACTGCCAGTCTTGTGGTTAAAAGTGCGCTTACAGTCTTACACTTATCCTCCAGTGCCACACCAGCACTCCGTGTTACAGCGCAGAGCTGCTCAGGTGGGTTTTCTTGGTTATATTCTTTATGGAAGCTGATTGCCAGTCGTTTCTTTCATGGGTGAGTTCAAACCACCACTCTTTAGATTACTAGTCAAGTGCAGTGCTACCTACAGACCTAAAGGATAGTAAAGTAATAAAAGAATACACATTCAGGGATGTAGTCAGGTAACTGAAAATCAAGTACCCATGACAACTTGCCAAAATTCAATGGTAAGGAAGGCAAGTTGTTTTTAAGAAATCATACAGGCTGCTCCCAGGAAAGAGACCTTGTAAGGAAGCTTTCACATTTCTCTGAGGGCATGTCTAATACCATAGCAGACCAGCCTAGAAGAAACAATTGCATCTGGCCACACAAAGGAGATACTTCATGACCTGCAAATCTGAACAAACAAGTCTCACATGCAAGTCAAGTCCCTTCCACATTCTGCTGAAACTTTTTTTTCCCTTTTGGTTGAATTTATTTTAAATAAAAAATGTCCACTACCATTTTGTATCCATTATGGACTCTATATTTGCACGTTTCTGCAAAAACCCATGTCAACTCCCCCTTTGCTCTTTGAGGGGAAATAGAGATGTGACACACTCATCAAAACTAGAATAGATAAAGAAAAGAACAGAGAATCAAGGAGTCCAAATTCTAATCTCTGCCACACAATCCATTCAGACTATGAATTTGGAAAAGTCTTTAAATTGGGAGATGTACCTTAGGATACACATTTTTAAAAAGGCCAGGGAGAGTGTTTTCATGGGAAGCATCCATGAAGACTTTTTAGTTTAATCAGGATATTGACATGTAATGATTATGAGAAGACTGTCAAACAAAATCTGCTATCATTTTCTTAAAAAACCAATCTTTTTGTTTTAAAAAAAATATTATGATGGTAAAAGACCTAAAATGTTCTACCAAGGTGACCAATATATGTTTTAATTATGTATTGTATTCAATGATAAAAGATTTGACTAAAGGCTCTATCAAAATACTTTCTTATAAATTTGGTCTTCAGTTCTTTTCTCTGATTATATACAACAGTTTCAATTGCTACTATGATGATTCAAATTAATAATAACAACAGCAACTCAACTGTTGTCATTGAGCCAATTCCAACTAATGATACAATAATAACAATCAAAATCTAAGAGCTTCCTGTTGGTTGACTTATGACTTCCTTAGTCATTTTTTTTCCCAATTATGATGAACAATAAAGGATCAATTGACTCTTTAGGACAGCAAATTATTAGAGACCTGTAGGGTTGACTCTAATATTCCTCCTAGGATTGCCAAAACAAAATCTGATCGGAGATTCTTTTGTTTATTGGATTGTGTTGTGTATATGGTACTGTGAAACAAGATTTAGTATGTATCACATCTTTATTTATGGCCACATTAATATCAAGAAAAATAGATAATCAGGAATAAAAAGAAAAAGAAATGTGTTCTTTATCATGTGAGCTCATATATAATGATGTAATGGCTAACATGATTGATATTCTAACATTTTTATTAATGAGAATTTTAAAATCATATCTATAAAAAATTTTTAAGGCACATAGAAATCATTTTTTGGTTTTGTTTATAACCAGTCAGGCACGTTCTTGCTGTCATTACCCATTTCTGAACAGAAACTTTTCTTTTGCAGTCATTTTACTGATAAACTCATTCTACGAGAAACCTGATTCTTTGACTCAATAGCAATGTCTTCCCAGAGCCACAGTAGACTTTAGAAAAGATAAAGGCCACACAATGCTGGAAAGTAAGATAACTTCTTTGAAAACTTTGCAGGAAATTTTCTAATATCTTGTTCTTTAAAAAAATTCAAGATAGAACAAATTGCGCACTAAATGTAATTCTACTGTGGTCAGAACTACTTTGTGTTGGGTTTTGGTGTGCATCAAAATGGAAATCTTTCAAATATCACCTTAGGAAATGAGGTAAGAAATCAGAACATATCTTCTGGCTGAACTAACATTGTCTCCAACCCTCCCATTGTGTTTATTAGTTAGATATTGTTGTTAAGTGCTGTGGAGTCGGTTCTGGCTCATAGCAACCCTGTACAGAGTTTCCAAGGCTGTAAATCTTTACGGGAGCAGAAAGCCTCATCTTTCTCCCGTAGAGCAGCTGGTAGTTTCGAACTGCTGACCTTAAGGTTCGCAGCCCGATTCATAACCTCTACGCTACCAGAGCTCCTAGTTAGATATTAGTGAGTGCTTAACAGTTCTAGAATGAGAGTCCACAGTTTTCATAGAGACCTAGATAGATTTCATGGGAAGAAGAATCTCAATCTTTCAACTCTAACAGCTGTGATCCCTGATGTTCTCATTTAACTAAGTGAAGATTTTGATCCTGCCCCACTGAAGAGGAGACTTCTGAGAATAGCAGTGCTCAGTGGCATCTGCCACTGACGTCACTTTCAATTGAGATTAAGCAGCAGGTCTACAAAAGTAGCATACATTTTATAATGTTTTGTTAGATCCTATAGATTTATAGATCAGTGGCAAGGATTCTCAAATGTTCTGAGAGATACAGGTAAGAGAAAAATGCTTATCTTTTCAAATAATACTACCCCTTTCAAACCAAAACTAAGAAAAAGATCTTATAAGATGATCATATATTCTAACAGAAATTCTATTTTCCTGATGCTTTTCTCATCACTGCTTCCTTTCTTCCATTTCCCCTTACATATTTCTCCATTTTCTCTTAACAAAGCTGCAGCTTCTAGCCTCTCCTCTTTGTTTTTAACGTCTTATCTGTCTTTTCCTCATCTTTACTTACTCCTGTTGTGAGTCTTCTCTTCCTGTAGGTTCAATACTTTTGTGCTCTTATTTAGAAATAGTGTAAAACAACAAGAAAGCCATGTCTCACATTTAGATAAGAATATATGACATGTTTGGATTCCTGGTGTGGCACTGTAAGATACACTGGACCGCAAGGTTGGTTTGAACTGCAAGGTTGGTGGTTCAAATCCACCAGCTGCTCCTCAGAAACCCTGTACAAGGTCATTATGAGTCAGAACCAATTCGATGGCACTTAATAACAACAGACCATTTGGTCAAACAACCAAATAGAAAATTATATCAAGAGATTTTGAGTCTTAGTACAATGTGGGTAAAAAGAGAAAGCGATGGATGGATGGATGAATGGTAGATAAAGCTGCTGTCAAATTGACTAGAGTAGTGACCTTATGTACAACAGAACAAAATGTTGCCTCTTCCTGCATCATCCTAAACAATTGCCGGCATGTTCAAATATATCCTTGAGGCGATTGTGCCAGCTCATCAAACCAAGGTTCTCCCTCTGCCTTGCTAACCCTCTATTTCACCGAATATGTTGTCCTCCTCCTTCCCTACGAATCCTTTTTAGTGATGTTTACAATGCAAGTAGTCAGACCATTTTCTATTGTGATCCATAAGGTTTTCATTGGTTAGTTGTTAGAGGTGGTGGTGGTGGTGATATGCTGTAGAGTTGGTTCTGACTCATAGCGATCCTGTGCAGGGGTTCCGAGGCTGTAAATCTGTACGGGAGCAGAAAGCCTCATCTTTCTCCTGTGCAACAGCTGGTAGTTTCAAACTGTTGACTTTGAGGTTTGCAGCATGACTCAACAACTATGCTACCAGAGCTCTTTAATTGTTAGAGGTAGATTACAAGAATAACTAAATAACTAAGTAACTACAGAGAGGATTCAAAGACTTTAGGATGGAATAGAGTATTGCTCAATTAAAAAGGAGTTATTAGCTCACTAGCTGCATGGTTTGCTCTTTACACCTACCTATAAATTTGGGGTTCATTTTGTACCACCAGCAACAAGTACAATACTTTACCACAATCAGAACTTGTGTAATGCGTACTGAATAATATTAAACGTACACGACAATGGCTAACTGGAGTTCTGGTGTGGTACTGGTGGGTAACTACTTGATTGCAAGGTTGGTTTGCATTGCATGGTGAGTGGTTCAAACTCACCAGCCACTCCTCAAATCCCTATACTGGGTCGCTATGAGTCAGAACCAACTCAAGAGCACTTAACAACATCAAAAACAATCGCTAATTTGAACCAAGGTATCAACTACCATTAAAACTCTATGGTTACTTAGATTCTGGAAATTTCTGTGGCGTGCTTCTTGTATTCGTGCATAATAAGAATAAGGAAAAACAATCATCTTAACACTGGCTTATTGTAATAACTAGTGATTATTGATAATCTACTATATTCACAAAGAGGAAGGATACTAGTTGGAAAATATGCCCTTAGTGATAGAAATGATGTTGGAGATCACATGATATAATTTTGCAAGACCAAATTACTTCTTCATTGCAAATACCTTTTTTAAACAACATAAAAGACAATTATACACATGGACTTCACCATATGAAATACACAGAAATCAAGTTGACTGCACCTATGGAAAGAAATGGTAGAAAAGCTTCATTCATATCATCAGCCAAAACAAGGCCAGAGGCAGACGTGGAACAGACCATCAATTGTTCATAAGCAAGTTCAGGCTGAAGCTGAAGAAAATTAAAGCAAGTCCACGACAGGCAAAATGTGATCAGTCTTAAACATATCCCGCCTGGCTTTAGAGATCATCTCAAGATTTGATACATTAGACACTAATGACAGAAAACCAGAATAATTGTGGGATGGCATCAAAAACATCATACAGGAGGAAAGGTCATTAAGAAAGCAAGCAAGAAAGAAAAGACTGAAATTGATGTCAGAAGAGACTCTGAAACTTGTTCTCCAGCATAGATATGCTAACGCAAACAGAAGAAATGAGGAGGTAAACAAGCTGAAGCAAAAATTTCAAAGGGCAGCTCAAGAACACAAAGTCAAATATCACAACGAAATGAGCAAAGATCCAAAGTTAGAAAACTAAAAGAAGAGAATACATTCAGCATTTCTGAAACTGAAAGCACTGAGGGAAAAATGAAGCTATGACTTGCACTACTGAAGGACACATACTGAATGATGGAGAAAGCATAGAAAAAAGATGGAAGGAATACAGAGTCACTCTACCAAAAATAAATGACTGATGCTCAACATTTCAAGAGGTAGCATATGATCAAGAGCCAATAGTACCGAAGGAAGAAGTCCAAGGTGCACTGAAAGCATTTGCAAAAACACAAGTCACTGGCAATTGATGGAATACAAATTGAAATCTGTCAACAAACTGAGGCAGCACTGGAGGCACTCACTCATCTTTGTCAAGAAATTTTGAAGGTAGCTACCTGACCAACTGATTGGAAGAGATCCATATTTGTGCCCATTCCAAAGAAAGGTGACCCAACAGAATGTGGAAATTTTACAATATCATTAATATCACATGCAAGTAAAATTTTGCTAAACATAATTAAAAATCAGCTGCAATAGTACATCGACATGGAATTGTCAGAGGTTCAAGCCAGATTCAGATGTTGTGGAACAAGCAAGGAATATCATCGCTGACATCAGATGGATCTGGGCTGAAAGCAGAGAATATCAGAAAGATGTCTTCCTGTGCTTTATTGACTATGCAGTCTTTTGACTGTATTTATCTTGACAAGCTGTGGACAATAGTGCAGAGAATGAGTATTTGGGAACACTTAATTTTGCTTGTGAGGAACTGCCCATAGACCAAGAGGCAGTCATTTGAACAGAACAAGGGAACACCGAATGGTTTAAAATCAGGAAAGGTGTGCATCAGGGTTGTGCTTATTCAATTTGCATGCTGAGCAAATAATTCAAGAAGCTCTATTATATGAAAAAGAACATAGCATCAGAATTTGAAGAAGACTAACAACCTGCCATATGCGGATGATAAAACTTTGCTTGCTGAAAACGAAGAGGACTTAAGATACTTACTAATAAAGATCAAAAATCACAGCCTTCGGTATGGGTTGCAATTCAATGTAAAGAAAACAAAAATCCTCACTACTGGAACAATAAATAACATAATGATACATGAAGAAAAGACTGGATTTCTCAAAGACTTCATTTTGCTTGGATGAACCATCAACACTCATGGAAACAGCAAACAAGAAATCAATGACATATTGCATTATGCAAATCTGCTGCACAAGACCTCTTTAAAATTTTCAAGAGCAAATATTTCAGTTTGAGGACTAAAGTACACCTGACCCAAGCCATGGTATTTTCAATAGCTTCATATATGCATGTGAAATTGGACAATGATTGAGTAAGACCACCAAAGAATCGATGCATCTGAGTTATGATGTTGGAGAATATTAAAAGTATCCTGGGCTGCTAGAAGAACAAACAAATCTGTGTTAGAAGAAGTATAAGTAAAATGCTCCTTGCAAGCGAGGATGGCTAATCTTTGTCTCTCATACTTCGCACATTTTATCAGGAGGGACTAGTTCCTGGAGAAGCAGATCATGCTAGGTAAAGTCGAGGGTTAACAAAAAAGTTTGAAACTCCCAACAAGATGGATTGATACAGAGGCAGCAGCAATGGGCTCAAACTTAACAACAATTGTGAGTATGGCACATGACTGGGCAGTGTTACGTTGTGTTGTGCATATGGTCTCTATGAGTCGGAATTGACTTGATGGCACCTTGCAACAACAACAATATATTTACAATCATGAAGCTGGTGCAGGACCAGTCCATGGGTCATTCTGCTATACACAAGTTTTCTATTCATTGGAGCTGACTCAATGGACCTAACAATAATAAGACTATATTCAATTACAACTGTGAAGAAACATGAGAGTCTCTCCAAATTCTCCAAAAACATTTTGAAGTAGGTATATTGATGCCCATGTTATTGCTGAATAAATAAACTCAAAGAGGTTTTGACCAGCCCACGTAACTCAACTAGTAATTAAAACTGTGTAGATCTAAACATAAGCCTGTCTGGTGTCAGAGTCCATGCTTTCTAAATTACCAAAGCAGTGTGGCTTAGCAGAGATGCTTGGCATGAGAACTGATAAGGACCATTGGAGGGGGAGGCCTATCTGACCTCAGTTGCCTTAGGAATGGGCCTGGTGTGGATGCTAATGAATTTGATTCTCTCTTCCTCTTGTGAAATCAGAGGAAGTCAGAGATCAGACAACACCTCCATGTCCTTGTCTTACAGGTATCAGTGGCCTTGCTTTCCACAATACTGCACTCTGCAATTGTGTCCTAGTAACAATCCATAGGATTAAGGATGATACTAAAAATGGACTTTTGAGACTTAGAACATTTCAAATCACTTTTGATAGAGACACAGAGAAATTGAGATACACACATGTATCCTGTTGTTGTTAGGTGCCACTGATGAGTCAATTCTGACTCATAGTGACCCTATGCACTACAGAATGAAACACTGCCCAATCCTGCACCATCCTGAAAATCATTGTTATGTTTGAGCCCATTGTTGCAAACACAGTGTGAGGGTCTTCCTCTTTATCTGACCCTCTGCTTTACCAAGCATGATGTCCTTCACCAGGGATTGGTCTCTCTGGATCATTTGTCTAAGGTCTCCTATCTCACCTGTAAGGAAAATTCTGGCTGTACTTCTTCCAAGACAAATTTGTTTGCTGGTCTGGCAGTCCATGGTCTATTTTATATTCTTTGACAACAACATGATACAAAAGCAGCAGTTCTTCAGTCTTCCTTACTCATCATCCAGTTTTTGTATGCGCACTATGAAACTGAAAATACCATGGCTTTACTCAGCTCCAGTTTAGTCCTCAGAGTGACAGCTTTGCTTTTTAACAGTTTAATTTTGCAGCAGATTTCCCCAGTGTAATATATCATTTAATTCCCTAACTGCTACTTCCATAGGTGTTGATTGTGAATCCAAGTAAAATGAAATCCTTAACAATTTAAATATTCTCTCCATTTTTGATGATGTTGCTTATTGGTTCAGTTGAGAGGGCTTTTTTGTTTTCTTTATGTTGAGGTGTAATCCCTATGAGGGGTGTATTCCTTGATTTTCATCAGTAAGTACTTCAAGTCCTTCTTGGTTTCAGCAAGAATCCTTATGTCATCTGCATATCACAGGATGTGAACGAAATTTCTTCTAATTCTATTACCACACTCTTCTTCATAGACTCCAGCTTCTTAGATTATTTGTTCAGCATACAGATTGAATAAGTGTGATAAAAGGACACAACACTCATGCACAACTTTCCTGATTTTAAACCACACAGGATCCCCGTTTTTCTGTTAGAACGGCTGCCTCTTGGTCAAAATACTGGTTCTACATGGACAAAATTAAGTGTTCTAGAATTCCCATTCTTAATGTTATCCATAATTTTTGTGATCCATACAGTCAAACATCTTTGAATAGTCAATAAAGGCAAAGGTAAACATCTTCCTGATTTTCTTTGCTTTAACTAAAATCTATCTGACATCAGTAATGATGTTTCTTTTTCACATCCTCTTCTGAATTCTGCTTAGATTTTTGGAAGTTCTCATTAGATGCACTTATGCAACTATTTTTTAATTATCTTTAGCAAAAATTTACTTGTGTGTGATATTAATAATATTGTTTAATAATTTCCACATTCTGTCAGATATCGATAGATAGATAGATAGATAGATAGATAGATAGATAGATAGATAGATAGATAGATAGATAGACAGACAGACAGACAGACAGACAGACAAAGGTAGTACCAACTGATGACAGGGTTCTGTTCCAAGGATTGTAAATTAGTTCTGATGTCAAACACTCCTTTTAAAAAAATTTCATTATTATTGCCTTATATTAGTAGCATCTTTATAAATCCATCTTTTATTTGTCTTTAGGATTGGCATGAGAATGATTTGCTGTCGTTGTAAAGTGCCATTGAGTCAGTTCTGATTCATAGAGTTTTCAAGGAGTGGCTGGTAAGCTTGAATTGCTGACCTTGCAGTTCAAACCCACCTTGCAATTCAGCTCATTAACCTACAGCGCCATACCAGACTTCATGATAACAGCAGCAAATTATATGCTACGACATTGTATATAGTACATATTACTAACGATTATATATATATGTTGTTGTTAAATGCCTTTGGTGAACTTGCTGTTCAAATGGCTTTGCAGTCTAGCGCATTAACCCACAGTGTTTTCTCTCTCGCTCTCTCTAAAATATATATATATATATATCTTAGAGAGAGGGAGCGAGAGATCAGTTATATATATATATATCTTAGAGAGAGAGAGCGAGAGATCAGTTATATCTTAGAGAGAGGGAGAGAGAGATCAGTTTGAACCAAAGGGTCTGCAGTTCCAACTCATAATAGCACCATATAGGGTTTCAGAGGAGCGGCTGGTGAGTTTGAACCACCAACCTTGTGGTTCATAGTCCAGTGCTGATCCACAGTACCACACCAGAAGTCTATATAGTGTGGTCAGTCTTTATTGTGGTTCATCTTTACCTAATTGAATACATCATAAATTGGGGACTACTTGTATTTATATAGTTTTTTAGTTTTTTATCCCAATTAGTCAGTTGTTTTGTTACGTATTTTTGCATGTAAACCCCTGGTAGAACAGAGCTAAGCACTCAACTGCTAACTGAAATGTCAGCTGTTCAAAACCCCAGTCACTCCACAGGAGAAAGATGTGACGGTCTGCTTTCAAAGTTTTGGAAGCCCTCTGGGCAGTTCTCCTCTGTCCTGTGCGGTCACTAGAAGATAGAATCAACTGACCAGCAATGGGTTTAGATTTGGATATTTTTGCATGTAGAGGGTCACACTGTAATTTTATTCAGTACAGGTATTTCCCCAATACACCTGTTGCTATCTCTCACTTTATTCTAGGAAAACAATTCCCATACAGGATATTATGGAAGCTTACCAGCATTGGTTACATCTCCCTCCTTATTTACTGCTTGAAACTATGCCCCTTTCTTTGGCAAGTAATGTGCTTCTTTAAGAACATCTCTATTATCCTTCTGTAAACAGGACTATTGCAGAGGTGGCACTCTGAATGTCAGCATGGAGAGGAGCAGATGGCTCTTCATGACTCCCTGCTGGCCAGGCCACAGAGTGGCTTTGATGGCAGCCAGTTGCTTGCCCTCTCAGGGTGAGACACACAAATACAGCTGCTCTTTGGGGAGAGAGCTGGGCAACAGAGGCAGAAAAATTGCTTTCTAGTGGGGAAAGAAGCAGGAGGAAGGAGAGCAAGACCACAGGCTCATTTAAAATTGGTTCATTTTCCCAAATAATTGCTGCAAAGGAATAAAGACCATTGGTACACATCTCAGTTATGTCATGGGACGAAGCATAACATTCAATCTGATGCCTGGGCTTCTTGCCCATAACAAAACGTATCACATAATGAGACTGATTTCCTGCATGGAAAAGAGCTGAATAATTTTATTTCCAGTATAAATGATTATCATTAGTTCACAGAAAGTCTTCCTTGTTAGGACTTAGAGGAAAGAGTAGATGTCAAAATAACATAAAAGAGAAGCAATTTAAATACATCACTAGTGATAATCCTTTTATGGAATTTCATAGTTTACGGAACATTTTTACAATTATTTGGCTAAATTGGCACCAAAATCAAATCTTATAAAACTGAGTCTGTTTTTCCTCTTTTCCAGGTGAAAAATATGAGACCATTTGGGTTATGTAACTTGCCCAAGGTGTCACTGGGAAAACATCCAGGGAGCTGGGACTTTAACCAAGGACTTCAAATCCAAAACTCAAGAACACACTTTCTTTAAGACTATACAACTTCTTACCCTGCATTGTACCTTGGAGAAGTATCTGAGTGGGACCAGGTATTTCTTTCTTGTCTTTCTACAGCCAAGGCATGTGACCTGTGCAGTTTCGCAGGGTCCCACACTGAGGTGGTCCCTGAGCTTAGTCAATGTTCTAGTGTCACCATCTTGACTTTGGAACAAGGTATCCATATTTTCATTTTGTACTAGGTCAATTCTGTCTACCACACTTTGCACACACTTCTTGCAGAGCTCACACTGCTCTTTGATTGTGAGTTTAGTGATCTATTGCCTCTATAAATGGTCACCTTTTCTGAACAAGCCTCTAAACCTTCCATGATGGCCCCAGTTAGCTTTTGGAGTGCATTGTTGCCCTCCATGCTCTCCTTTCCAGGCACGTTGATCTGTTGGCTCTTTTTCTGATACCTTAAGCACCATTTCCTCTACCTAAAACTATTCTCCTCAGATATCCATATGCCTCACTCCTCATCATTTCTGTCTCTGGTCAAATGTTATTTCAACAAAGAGGGCCCTCTTGATAATTCTTTCAAAAATAGTGTCCCCCCCTTCCCATATAATCATTCACACTTCTTTATTTGTCTTTATAGAATCCTGATTTGGTGCTGTGGGTTAATGCACTGGACTGTAAGGTTAATTTGTACCTCAAGGTTGGCAGTTCAAACCTACCAGCCACTCCTTAGAAATCCTATACAGGGCTGTTATGGGTTGGAACTAACTCAACAGCACTCAACAACAACAACAACATCATTTTTCATTATAGGAGTCCTTTAAAGTGTGAACAGTAAAGTTCTTAGCTACTAAGTAAGAGGTTAGATGTTTGAACTCAATCAAAAGCACCTCAGAAGACCAGATCTGCTCCAAAAGGTCACAGTCATGAAAGCACACATGAGGCAGAACTGACTTGATGGAAACTTAGGTCTTTATAGCATTTACCACCATGTGAAATACTACAAAGACACATTTTTAATTTTTCATTACCTTTCAGCATCCGCTAGAATGTGATGTTGCCAAAAGAAGTACGTTCTTTTTGTCCACTACTACAGTCTCCATGTCGGACTTCTGGTGTGGCACTATAGGATCAGTACTGAACTGTGAACCACAAGGTCAGCAGTTCAAACCCAACAGTTGCTTTTGGAAACCCTATACAGGGTCGCTATGAGTCAGAACCAACTTGGTGGCACTTAACAACAGTCTCCGTGTAAACACAGTAGACAGTTTTAAGACTTGTTGAACAGCAATGAATAAATTCAAAATTAGTTAAGATGAATTTCAAAAGAATATTCAAATACATTGTGAAATGAAAATGTTTGATTCCATGTTATTGAATTCATTATGCCACAGAAAGAGACTTGGATCGTTTTGTTAAACAAAAGTTTTCATTGTACCAGGACTTGACCATCTCTGTGTTTTGACTCTGGCTTGTGAGACAGCCACTAATGGATTATGTCAGGACCACAAAACTAAGGATTACAATACATGCTAGAAGGGAGGCTATTGTCACACAGTGTTGGTTATTAGAAAAATTACAAAATACCACCTACAGCAAAAATCAATCTGAAACTAAAAGGATACCCCACAACCTACTTTCCATGTGTTCCTTTAATAGGCAAGATCAGTTACAACTAATTGCTTTTAGCATTTCTGAAACTGCAAAGCTATAGACTTTGCGTTCATTCCCACAAACAACATATTCAAATCACTGCATGCTCCTCAGGTTGTGTCAATATTACCACAGCTTTTGTCTTTACATTTACAGAGCAGAGCAGGAGAACAGCAAATTACCAATCAACTACATATTGATTGATAGTTTTATAGCCCTCTTGATTCCTGTGCCTAGGGTAGCAGATATTCTCAGAGAGGTGACAAATATCAAGGTCCTTCAAGCATTTCTGCTCCTGAAATGTTGACATTGTTGAGAAGAGCAGTTAGGGTTGGTATTCTTCAATCATGTGGGTAAATGAAGCTTCCTGAATATTGCAAGCCCCTGGGGACTGTCTTGCAAATTCCTGAAAGAACAATAAAACACAAGGTATATCTCTTGACCTCAGGATACATCCTCTTGCTCACTGAAGTATCCAAGATCTACAAGAAACTTCACACAGGTGCTGATGATTTCTTTTGTAAAAATATGTTATTAAACAGAAAGTGTCATTGTGGTAGGGATTTCAGAGTGGCTTCTATTTTATACTTGGCTTTATAAGATCCTCAACGTTCTTATTTCCACTTTATTGAAAAAAGGAAAGAATTAGATATACCAAGGGTACCTCCTATATGCCAATTATTTGGGGAAGCTCTTTAGTACTTTAATTATCTTTAGTAGGAACCCAAACATGTAAAATAACTACTCCCATCACTAGGAGGTTAACGCTCATGGAAGCAATAGTCAAGAAATCAAACAACATATTGCACTAGGTAAATCTGTTACAAAAGACCTCTTTAAG
The DNA here is from genome assembly GCF_000296735.1 of Chrysochloris asiatica. Lineage (NCBI taxonomy): Eukaryota > Metazoa > Chordata > Mammalia > Afrosoricida > Chrysochloridae > Chrysochloris > Chrysochloris asiatica. The sequence goes on from NW_006408583.1 coordinate 1,343,569, forward strand.
GTGTGAAAAAGCAAGGATTTCAGTTTGATGACTAAGGTACTCTTGAATCACCTCATATGCATGTGAAAGTTGAACAATGAATGAGAAAAACAGTAGAGTAATTGATGCATTTGAATTATGATGTTGGTGAAGACTATGGAAACTACCATGGACTTCAAGAAGAACAAACAGAATGCTCCTTAGAAGGCCGTATACTTTGGAACATGTAGAAGAACAGACTACCTAGTCCCTGGAGAAGGATCTCATAGTTGGTAAAGTGGAGAGTCAGTAAAAACAACAAGATGACATGGATCGACACAGTAGGCAGCAACAATGGGCTTAAGCATACCGATGATTGATGATTGTGAGGATGGTGCAAGGCCAGGCAGGGTTTCACTTGGTTTTTCAGAGAATGGCTGTAAGTCAGAAACAACTGAAGGGCACCTAACAACAACAATATCACTGGGAGGAGAAGAAACTTAGGTTCAGAAAGGTCAAGAACTTGTCTACTTAGGAAGGGGCAATAATGGGCTTCCTCCCAATATCCCAATTTCTTGTGAGAGAGGCTAAATTCTCCCTTTGGACTTGGTGATGTGGGATAAGGGAAACCCTAATTGTAGCTGTGGAGTGGACCTGAGACCTAGGTTGGGTCATGCAAACTGAACACACCTGTACACAGTAATAGGAGACTAAGAATGCTACCAGGTCTTGGAGTTACTAAATAGGTTAGGGTTAGGGTTAAGGTAAAAATCATTCACTGCCCTCTCCACCCAGGAGGCAAGCTAAAATGCTAATCAGGTCACCAAATGGGACCAATCCCACTGGTTTTCCCCCTGCCCTCAAAAAAGTATGCAGCCTGGCCTCTCCCTGACTCTGACCCCATATAGTCCTATGTTGCCCTCCATTTGAGACTCAGAATTTGGAGAAATTAGCTCCCCTGAGTCAGCTGGCTTAATAAAATCTGAAACTCTGCTTCACCTCTCCTAGTGGCCTCGGTTTCTTCAACCACGAATCTAAAACTGCTGTAACAGTAAGATAGCATACTGGACTTCCCTCATATTATCATAAGAAGAAAACCTGGTTACGAATGAAGGTTGTTGTTATTAAGTGCCACTGAGTCAGTTTGGACTCAAAACAACCCTGTTCAGGAATTCCAAGGAGTGGCTGGTGGGTTTGAACCGCTGACTTTGCAGTTAGCAGTCCAGTGCTTATTCCACAGGACCACACTAAGACTCCAAGGTTGTTGCTGTTTTTGTTAAGTGCCATCGAGTCAGTTCTGACTCACAGCAGCCTTATAAGTGTTTCCTAGGAGTGGCTGGTGGGTTTGAACCACTGACCTTGTGATTAGTAGTCAAGTGCTTATTCAACAGTACTGAAGGTATCACACAGGAAATCAAAGCAAGAAAGGGAAGCATATTTCATGCCATCTCTGAGATAAGACATGAAAGGTACCCCATGTTCAGCTGCAAATTGGGAGGATGGCTCTCTCCTCTTTGGGTCACCCTCCACTGAAGGAGGCTGTAATTCAGTGTCACATGTCCTACTGCTCTTTTAATAGTGTCTTCTATTCCAATGACTTTCTTTGAGAGTCACAAACAAATCTAGGGAGGCTAGGAAGACACTCTGCAATCCAACTGCAAAGACTTTTTCACCTTCCTTCAAACTTAAATTCCTTTTAGTATAAAATTCTCATGCAAATCGCTCTGCCTGTCTCACCACTCTGTCTGCCACACCTAACCAAGGAAAGTCTGAGCTTTCAGCTGGAATGCCTTCCCTGTCACATTTTAGATTATTGACCATTATATATCAAATAAATATAGAATAAAGCCAGCTTGATAGATGACTCATGAAACTGACCAAAAGGTTCCAGCTCTTGAGTTCTTCCCTATATTTTTGGGGATTTCAGTCTTTCCTTGTTGTTGTCAAGTGCCTTCAAGTTGGTTGCAACTCATAGTGTGGGGGGAAAATTAAATAAATAAAAAAATAATATATATTATAATCCTGTTTATTGTATTCGGGTAACTTTTTTTTTTTCCTGAAGTAAAGACTTTATGGTCTCTCTCTTTTTCTTTGGTTACTTCCTGAAGTGAGTAAAGAATTTATGATCCCTCTCTTTTTCTTTTAACTACTTCCTGGAGTAAAGACTTTATAATCGTGCTATTTTTCTTTTCCTAAAGTAGGAATGCATGCCTTAAAAACTTGAACTAGCCAAAAGGGTAAGGGAAAATATTGTGCGGTCAAAACCCTAGCCAGTGGGGTAAGACACAGCCTTGACACTCACGTCAGATTAAAAACTGGAGTGGACTGCCCACTCGCTGTGCTCATGCTCGCTGGCCTGTTCCTATGTAGGGGTATGCACGCGCACCCACTTGCAAGAGTAAATTTTGCTTTGCAGAGGTAATTTAGTCTCACCGAGTGTATTTTATGTGATAATGGGATTCATTTCTAAAAATAGCGACCCTGTATAGGGTTTCCAAGGAGCAGCTGGTGAGCTTGAACCGCCCGACCTTGCAGTTCAAACAGCTTTGCAGTCTGGCACATTAACCCACAGCACCACACCAGATCTCCAAAACCATCCTATTATGACCATGAAGTATTCTTTTTACAGTCTCCAAGTACAAACATGCTAATATTTATAGAAATCCCAGGAGTATAATCAGTATACTCATAGGCACTGTTTAATCATCTGACACCCATCTTTTAGATAACTTTATCATTATTGCACTTCTGTTGCTGTTGTTTAGTGCCATCTAGTCGATTCTGACTCATAGCAACCCTGTATAGGGTTTCCAAGGAGCAGCTGGTGAGTTTGAACTCACTTGCGGTTCAAACCTATCTTTCAGTCCAATGTTAATCCTATAATGCCACACCAGCACTCCTGGGATTCCTATGAAAGACCCTCTCCTCATATACTAATTACACCCATCACTTCAAAGGGGACTATGGCTGTCGGTTCATAAGAGTTGAAGGAAGTCACTGTAAGCTTTAGATCTGTAGATGCATAAATGGAATAAACTCTGCCTATCAGAGTCTAAATTCCGCAATTGGTACAGTCACAGCTATTGTTTCAGCATCCGATTAGTATAAATACTGAAGCTATGGCTAAAACTCTTGGCTAGAAGACTTTATTTCAATAGGAGCCACTCAGCTCATAGGCTATAAGGCTTGAATGCCTATTGGATTCTTTTTCTAACACTTGTGGAGAGCCTGCCTGAGAAGTAAAATTTGCAAAACAATGATAAAAACATTAAAAATAAAACTATAAAGAAAAGCTGAAAGATGGAGAGACACTGATTTCCTGACACCTTCATCTGAGGTCTTCATTTAATTTATACTAGTATTACCCCTGGAATTTTTCAGCTATACAAGTCAATAAATTTCTTTACTGATGAAGTTGATTTAAGTTCAGGTTTTGTCAGCACGAGGATAATAGAAGAAACTGCTTATGTCTTTGGAATTTCTCTGAAAGATATTATAGTTTAGATTTTCCCCTAGAGTCATTATTCTGGGGTCTGGTCAGCGCTATGCGTTATATTCATTACTGAGACCACAATGAATAAAATGTAAAATGCTTTATTATTATATTTTTGAACCTAACAAGTCTAAAACATAATTTGCATTATCATTATTCCCGCTCCATGAAGGCAGATAATATTTTCCAAAAATGACCACAGCAGTATTTCTGGTCCCACATGCTCTTCCAATACTTTGCCATTCTCCATCAAGAGACTGATTCTATTTCCTAATTTCTAAAAACTAGGCAGGACTACCTAAATACCGTGGTGTGGTGATGTAGGATAAACACTGGATTGATAACCATCAGCAGCACTCAGCAATTCTAGACAGGCTCACTATGAGTCAGAACCGACTCAAAGGAACACAAAACAACAACAATATGAATACCCACATGAACAAACCACAACAGAAGAGATGCTACATGATTTCTGAAGATTCACCATAAGCAGCAATATAGTTTTTCTCCTGTATTTCTCCGGGAGCTCTGGAGGAACAATGGTGAAGTGTACAGCTGCTAACAGTTCGAACCCACCAACCACTTCATGGGAGAAAGATGTGTCAGCTTGATTTAATAAAGATTTATAGCCTTAGAAATAAATGAGGAAGTTCTACTTTTATCCAATAGAGTCTCTTTCAACAGAGTCTCTTTGAGTTGGAATTGACTCTCCTGTGTCTCTCCCCTCCCCACGTCTTCCTCTCCCATCTTCCCCTTAGCTCATCTCTTCTCCTTCTGCCCCTTCTCTCTTCTTTCTCCTTCTCTCGCTCTGTCCTTGGAACCTCGGCGCCATTTTGTGAAGAAGTTTAGAACACAGAGAGTACGCTTTCCCACTATTCCCTAATTGAATTCCTAAGGAGAGATAATAATTAACAGTAAATAATATTGTTGTTTTAAGCTAATAGATTTTGAAATAATAGTACGCACTGCTAGATGATTGACACACTCATCCCTATTGCAGATGGCTCAATTCACAGGATTTCATGAAGTCTGTTTTACAGCTGTATTGACTTCACCCTTCTTAAAGCATTTAACACAGTCCCTAGTCTCCCAACTCTCATGAAAGAATCCCTTTTACTGCTTCTTCCCAGGGTTCTTATGCTATGAAAAGGGTTTCTCTACTTAACAAGTTAAACCATAGGCACATCTATTTGCTTTTCTTTTGCTCATTAATCAGTTATTTCATATATTGCGATCAGGAGGAAATAACCAAAATTGCTACCTGCGTTGATAAAATTCTAGTCTAAAGCAAATTGGAAAGTTTAGATTGTCTGTGCAATCTTATATAAAGGAGTTTTTTATATATTGAATATAATATACTATCTCAAATTGTAAACTAAAATAAGCCCAAGTGGGATACTAAAAGTAAATGTGCTGTTACCACTAACAAGCTATTATTTGTGGCTTTAATGACTAGTTCATTGGTAACAATGAGGTTTTTAACTTCCCAATAAAAATTTGAAGCCTATCAACAGTAGTCTTTGAAAAGGTTTTTTTTACCTTCCTTAGACAACTGGACTTTAGTAAACTACAAGCAAAGTTGGCATCATGGGGCATTGCCATGATTATTGTAGACAATAATTATTGAGTGTCAAATGTGAAGCCGTAATGAGAAAATATTGTCAAACTAAAGGTGATCGGCACAGTTCACTTCACTTTTGTCTACAGATCACAATTGGCCCAATTTTTAAAAAACAAAATAGCTACTCATTTCAGACACACAATTGATCATCTAATTTTTAAAAATCAAATGACTTTGTTTGCCTCATCGGAGTCATTGTTTAAATAGCTAATCCTGTCAAAATTGTCACCAAAACATGAGTTTCAGTTCCGTCTCCATGTGCCCTGTCCTCAGTCTCTTTTTCCTGAAAGAGTTCTTACGTTCAATTATATTCACCAAATATTTATTTAGTTGTGGAAAAGTGTAAAGGATGCAGTAGAAAATAAGTCATCCACAGTCCTTGCCTCAGGGAGCTTATAACTTAGAGGGTGGACAAATAAGAAAAAGCACTCAAATGCACTAAGACCACCTACAGACTGCAAATGAGGGTTTCAATATTTCCTCTCATTCTGTATCATCACTCCCTTTTGCAGAGTCCCACTATAGCACTATAGGGTAAGTAGTGAACTGCTGCACAAGACCTTTTTAAAGTGTTGAAGACAAAGATGTCAGCTTGAGGACAAAAGTGCACCTGACCCAAGCCATGGTATTTTCAATAACCTCAAATGCATGTGAAAGCTGGTAAGTGAATAAGAAAGACCGTAGAAGAATTGATGCTAACTGCAAGGTCGGTGGTTCAAACCCACCAGCCACTCCTTGGAAACCCTATATAGGGTTGCTGTGAGTCAGAACCTAGTCAACAACAACTAACAACAACTTTTGCAATGTTATGGACTCAATTCCCCTATCATTTCCAGAAATAACATCAATTACTTAATTCATTCAACCTAGGTTTTTTAGCTACACGACTTTCTTTAGTCAGGGGAATATTTGCAAACCTAATGCAAACAAGATGATTGAAGAGTGCTTAGACTTTGGGGTTTGACTCTTCCAGGGATGATAGCAGCCCTGCGGCTATTATGTAAAGGAGGCTGAACTCCTCCAATTAAGAGACCACACAAAAGAGAATTAAACAGGTAACAACCTACCAAACACCAGACATATGCATGAGGTCTCTTAGATCAGGAATGCCCAGTTGAGATGTCAGATGGTGACTGTGGTTATATGAGTTAGCACAAACAAGACTAGCCAAAGTACACTCCATTTACATTGCACATAATCCAAATTGCTTACCCACACAATTGTAAGCAAATGAAGTTTTTTGGTTTTTTTTCTTTTAATACAATTAGTTTCAATGTGGTTTTTATGCAACAGTAATTGGGCTGCTAACCTTAAGGTCAGCAGTTTGAAATTAGGAGCTGTTCCAAAGGAGAAAGATGAGAGACTTTCTGCTCTGGTAAAGATTTACAGCCTCAGAAACCCTGTACAGGGTCGCTATGGGTCGGAACCGACTCGACGGCACTTAACAACAACAACAATGAGTCGGCACCAACTCCACAGCACACCACCACCACCACCACATTTAGACCAAGAATGAGGGAAAGGAAAGGTGTTTTTATTTTTCTTTTGGCTTTTTTTTTTTTTTTTTAAGACTTTTTAATGCTTATAAGCATTAAACAGCACAGACTTCAGTATGGATTACATCTCAATGTAAAGAAAACAAAAATCCTCACTACTGGACCAATAAACAACATTCTTATCAATGGAGAAAAGATTGAAGTTGTCAAGGACTTAATTCTTCTTGGATCAACTATCAACACTCACAGAAGCAGCAGTCAGGAAATTAAATGACATATTGCATTAGGCAAATCTGCTGCACAAGACCTTTTTAAAGTGTTGAAGAGCGAAGATGTCAGCTTGAGGACAAAAGTGCACCTGACCCAAGCCATGGTATTTTCAATAACCTCAAATGCATGTGAAAGATGGTAAGTGAATAAGAAAGACCGTAGAAGAATTGATGCTTTTGAGTTATGGTGTTGGAGGAGAATATTGAAAGTGCCATGGGCTGCCAAAAGGACCAATTGATCCGTTTGGAAGAAGTACAGCCAGACTGTTCCATGGCTCCAAGATGACCAAACTTCATCTCTCATACTTTGGACATATTGTCAGGAGGGAGCAGTCACTGGAGAAGGACATCATGTTTGGTAAGGTGGAGGGTCAGAGAAAAAGAGGAAGACCCCCAGCGAGATGGATTGGCCAAGTGGCAGCATCGATGGACTCAAGCGTGACAACAGTAGTGAGGTTGGCCCAGGATCGGGCAGTGTTTCGTTCTGCTGTGCATAGGGTCACTATGGGTTGGTACCAACTCAATGGCACCTAACAACAACAACAACAACAGTGCTTATAAACTAAAAAACCAAGCTGTTTTAATTGAGTCAATTCCAATGCTTAGAGATCATTCAGAGCATCTCTGTGTCCAATAGGGCTTCAATGGCTGACTTTTCACAAATAGACCTCACTGTCATTCACCCAAGTCTCCACAGGTCAACCCAAACCTCCAAGCTTTCAGTAAGAAGGCAAGCATGTTATATATATATTCATTATCCAGGGACTCCATGAAAGAGAAAAAAAGAGACGCTGAAATAACTTTTATTATGGAAAGAAAAAGAGTTAGGAAAAAAAATGATCATCCCAGTAACAGCAGATTTTGGTCATTGTCATGTTTCCAGGTGGATAAAGCAGGAACGCGTGGTAGTCAGCCTCTAAGATGGCTGGCAAGCCACGGGAGTGAACCACCTTCGAAAGCATCTTCCTGCTGCAATAGCTGCAACCTCTTGAAGATCCTGAGCCAGACCCAGAAGCCTATCATGAAAAATGCACCTATTGCAAACATTGAAATAGTGTCCCTGTCCAAACACCTGACACCCAACCTGTAGATACCTTTATCACAGTATCAGCTCAAAAATATAAGTCAAGTTTGTTCCTCTTTTACTTAACAAATTATAGCCGTACATGAAAATTACATTTGCATCTTCCTTGATTTCTGTACTCAGCAAATCCAGATCATACATTGATCTGGCCTTGACGCATGGAGCTTCTCAAATATTAAAGTATTAGTTTTAAATTGCTGAATGACCTCTCACAACCGGTAATGGAAATTATGATGGTTAACAGAAACTTCTCAGAGGTGGCCCCGTTCCAGTGGCACCCCGGGCACATGCCATACCTAAATATGCCTCTGTCCAGAAGCCTCCAGCCAAATCTTTCCTAAATTTATGATCCATAAAAACCACGAAAGATAATAACTAAATATTGTGGTGTGGTACTATAGGGTAAGCACTGGACTGCAAGGTTGGCAGTTCAAACCCACCAGCCTCTCATTGGAAACCATGTATACAGGGTAACTCTGAGTAGGAACCCCCTTCATGGCACATAACAACATAGTCACTAAGTTGTGGGGTAATTGGTTAAATAGCCATGGTAACTAGTACAGAGTGTTTCTCAGTTCTGAGACAATGGGAACCATACAGCAATTACTGCCTTGTTTAGCGTTATTCCACCTCAGTGTTCAAGAAATGATCACAGTTCACTCTTTGGAAAACCCTCCAGGGAAGTTTGTATTCCTGCTAATTCAACAGATAGAAACTGGTGGCATAAAATTATATTCGAAACGATTTTAATAACCAAGTCTATAACACAATGTCTCTTTTCACTTATGAATAATTCAGAAAGTGTCAAGTAAGTAGTTAGGAGAGACAGCATGAAGAAGAGAAGTTCTGGGACTTACACCTTCAGTGATGTTGTCATGTCATTATAAGACATTCCAGGCTTTCCTACTGCTTGATAGCTCCTACTATCTTAAAAGGAATGTCTATTGGTAGATTCTCTAAGGAAAATAAAAGTCTCATAACAATGATAATCATAATATGATGTGATGAAATATCTTTCCCTAGAGTTTTTGAAAATCAAATAGGTTAGTATCTGTATGGGGGAAAAAAGTAAATTCTTTCTGAGGGCAAGGGAATGAAGTAGGCATTCTAAGAGCCACCTCTGTCCAATAGCTTTCTATCAGATCTCCTGGTATATGATATCTGTCCCTCAAAATGGTCATCCTCAGAGAGGCAGTAGAGGACAGAACATAGGTCATTGCAGAAAATCAAGCGAAATATTTCCAGCACTGCCATTGTACTATATCATAAAATCTAGATTTTATGGTGAGCTAAACAGCCTGAGCCTCAATTTTCTAGATAACCACAGATAGTAATAGAGAAATTTGGTGGGGTGGAGAATTATAAAAATAATCACCACAACTTAGAGATTTGGTTTTCATCTAACATGTATAAATAGCCATTCATGAGTGTTAACCAGGCTCATCTTTTGATTTAGAACCAAGGTCTTTCTTTGTAATCTTAGAATTTCTTTAAAGTGGAATGAAAAATTTAAAAACTCTCATGAAGCAACATTAACGTTACTTAACATTAACTCAAACCCATGAATTCATCTTCTGTCTTGTTTATTCATTGTCTAGCTTTTACGTGCATCTGAGGCAATTGAAAATACTATATCGTGGGTCAGTTGCACCTTAGTCTTCAAGGTGACATCTTTTATATAACAGTAAACACACAGCTCAACTATTAGGAGCAGAAATGTGCAAGAATACCAGAAAGTAGAGCACTAACCATAAGAACTGAGGATGCAATGGGCATCAGCCTGTATCTTTTAGAGAAATAATGGAGAACATCAGTTATATTACTAGGGTGGTTGCATGAAGATTGATTGGGAGTGCTTCTCCAATATAGTATGAGTCTTCAGCCAGGACAACCTGAGTTTGCATAGCTCCTAGACTTCTTGTTAGTAGTAAGACTTCGAGTAAGAAACTACGATTTTCTTGCGATAATAATACCTAGAAGAGTGATTAAGAACCTGTCTTCAAGTTAAAGAATCCTGGGTTCCAGTCTAGTTCTACCATTTTCCAGGTGTATGATCTTGAGAAAGTTGCACTGGACTGCAAGATTGGTTTGAACTGCAACGTTGGTGGTTCAAGCTCATTGGCCACTCCTTGGAAACTCTATACTGGGTCACTATGAGTCAGAACCAACTCAAAGGCTTCTTAACGACTACAATTTTCATTATCTGCATAGGAAAGGTTATAGTGAGTTTCTACTGCCCAGCTTTTCTGAAAAGAGTTGTTGTTGTTAAGTGTCATCAAGTCGGTTCCGACTCATAGCGACCCTGTATAGGGTTTCCAAGGAGTGGCTGGTGAGCTTGAACCGCCGAACTTGTGGTTCAAACCAACCTTGTAGTACAAGGCATTAACCAAGAGTAACTACTGCTATAATATTCTCTCTAAAATATAGAATCCTATAAAATGGGAAGTAAGCAATTCATTAAACTGATCTGAAAACAACTGTATGAAAAAGACAGGTTTCAGGTGTTTACATTAACCTCACAAGTACTCCTACATTTGGAGTTACGCTGCACCATGCTAAACAAGGCAAAGGAATACCTCAGCTGAATGCTTTCTCTGGGTTACCAAAGCTTCTTCAGGAATCAATGTTTTTTCAACAATGGCCATCTCTTTTGGCCTCAACTTCCAACAATATCCCCCGAAGAAGAAAAGGAATCTAAATTGTGTGTGTCGCTTCCCGGCCAGGGCTTAGATTTCTCATTCTCACACCAACTTTTCACCTTGCTACTCTGTGCTAAGTAGAAGATGAATCCATCTGTCGAACTTGTCTTCTTGTTGTTTCTCATAAATAGCTTACTCTCAAATTAGTCAATGGACACCATGAGGCTAAAACCATGAGGCTCTGGAAGCAAACTACATAATTTAGGTCTACCCTCCCCACCTCCGTTTCCACCGTGAAAGCACTCCACAGCATTTGGTGAAACTGTTGCTTTTAAGTTTGCTTTGTAAAGGAGGATTTGGTGACTCCTGACCCTTGAGGGTTGTTCTTTGACCCGCCACTTTTCTCCACCATCTGGCATGTTTACTTGAAGCAAACGCCTAGGGTCAGAGGGCAGAGCAGACATGTGGCAGGACAGCTTTGTCATAAAAGCAATGAAGAATGAGTGGGCGCTTCAGAATATAGAACTGTGCATTTCATTTAGCTGCTGAGCACAATGAGGTAAGGTTAGTAATATGGCTAAAAACAAAATAAATAAAAAGTCAGTTACCACTCGGACCAGAAGGTTGGGGAAATGTAAGATGCCCAAGTTCAAAAGCTCCATTTCAGGGAGAGTTACTTTTTATGCTTTACTGGGCACCTTACTAAACACTATGTTACACCAGACACAAGGGGAAAAGTGGCTTATAGGCTAAATTAACCAGATCGATTATTCAGGAAGAGTGTTGATAGTCCAATAATCTCCAAGCAACAAAATTAGAGATAGAGAGAACAGAGTAAGAAACTAAAGATCATGTAATCAATTTTTTCATATCCAGGGCTCAGACTATAATGAGATAATAATGATGATTTTATTTTTGAAACAAATGAGGCATTTTTAAAAGAAGAACTCAGAAGTGAATATTAGGATCAATTGTGTGGACACATTTTAGACTTCTATTTCTGGAAACTCAGGTGATAGTACACTTTCCTCCCTCCTTTTTCAACATTTATCCTAAAATTAAGACACATTGATTGAAGCTTATAAAAATCTTTAGGAAATGAGTCCCTAAAAACTTCAGCTTTTCATTTATAAATAACTACCTTTATAGAACTTCTCTGGATCCTGAAGAGGGTTCAAAAATCCATTTCTTCTTTCCAGTTCATAAAGATTATCAATAATCCATGATTGATTCAGATAGATTTCCTGTGGCCACAGGATGTATTTTTCTCCACAATTCTAGAACACAACGAGAGAAGAGGGGGTATGGAAAGCATCTGATTCTGCCCAAATTTCAACTCTGTTCTCACTTCAACTTTGAGCACTTCAAGACAAAAATGAATATCCTGAAATAGAAATTCAAATACGATTTGTGTTTGTACTCATTTTTAGTGTATATGGGGAAATTGCTGTGTATCTCAAGATGAAAATGGCTAAATGGAAGAGTTAGTCAGCAAAAGAAAATGAAAAGGAAATTTCCCCTCAGGAAAAAAAAAAACACAATAAAACAAAGGAAAAAAGATTAAAGGAGCCCTCCGTCTTCCAGTCAGATTGTCAGGGGACAGACGGTTCTTCACATTGTGAGTAAACTTTGATCCTAGAAGCTCTGCATTTGTAGTCTTTTCCAAGTTGGTAAAAGGAATCTCCCTTGTGGAAGATTTTCTCATTTGGAGCTTTAAAAAAAAAAAAAATCCTATCTATCAAGACTTCCATCACTTGCCACATTTCTCTTGAAAAATTCATGGCACAGAGCAGAGCCTTTACAATTCCAGATTTTCTGTAAAGAGCCACTATCTTCCCAAGTTTGTCCTGGCCAGTTTCAGAATTGATCACATAATAGATAATTTATAGATAAACATAGAGATCATACCAATGTGTGTCTACTTTAAAGCAGAGAAGGGATTCCTGGGCTTGCTCAAAGGAAACGGCCTTCTAGTCAAGTTTCTTCCATCTATATTTAATAAACTAGTTCATGAAAGAAAGAGCAAAAAGCTCGGGGACTTTGGGAGCAGACAGACTAGGGGTTGAGTATTAGCAACTGCACTGACTGGAGGGGTGACCCTGGGCAAAATAGTCAATTGCTTTGAGTTTCTACTTCCTTTTGGTGAAAACAAAGATAAGAACACTCCCCTCTTAGGATTATTGTGGAGATGAATTGAGATAATGTGGGTCAACACACCTTGCACAGTACATTCAACAAATGCTGTTCTTACTCTATATTACTTTTATAAAAGACTCTAGACCTGTTTCAACTAATAACTAAAGCCAGGTTTTCCCTTGAGAAATGTCCTGTTCTTCAAGAAAAACAACCACAGGTACACAAAACAACTCATTCTGCAAACTAAGCCTTTTAATTTAATGCCCTGGTGGGACAACATTTTCCCAAATCCAAAATAACTCACCTTTTAAATAACTACCCTACGGCTCTCAGAACAGATGCCTTACCAAAATTTCCTTAACCTGCATGTAATTCTTTCTGCACGTTACTCTTCCTCAGTAATAATTACATTTTTATGCAATGTTGAGGATGCAAAGAAGACAGGGATCAAAGAGACGATGTTTCGAAAGCTGATAGGGATGCAGGAAAGATGTTCTCAGATATCTTGTTGGAGGCAGTAGCATTTATAGTGAAAATAAAATAGAGTGCTGGGATTTGGACAGAGGAAAATGTGGTCACAAACTATATACTTCTATATTGGAAAAAACAGCATTTTAAAAATATGAACATTTATTAGCAAGGGAAGAGTGGTCAGCCAATAGAAAACAATTCTTCCTTAAAAAATATCACTCCTTCTTTCAATTCTTGCCACTTGATTCCAAGCATTCTTTTGCTGTTATTTAAATCTCCTTAACTCTGGTCCACATCCACAGACTTGGGTATCAGATTCCATGCTCATTACTTTAGGTCTTTCTCTAGTCTACCACGTTGTGTCCAGAAAGAACATGCATTTCAGACCTACTTAGGATTCCAGTTAGGTGACCTTGAATGTGTTGGTCAACCTTTCTAAGCGTCAGTATCCTCATCATAAAATGGGAGGTGATGCCTATTTAGAGAGTACTATTCGGAGTCCTGGTGTGGCGCTGTGGGTTGATGCACCAGACTGCAAAGCCGTTTGAACTGCAACGTCAGGAGTTCAAGCTCACCAGCTGCTCCTCGGAAGCCCTATACAGGGTCGCTATGGGTCAGAACCGACTCGACGGCACTTAACAACAACAAATGAGCATGAGACGTAGTGATATAAGCGAAGTTCAGCCTGAGCTCCTGGGTTGGATCAGGGGCCCAATCAGAATGGCAAGCTCTTTGAATATACAGTAATCTTCCGCTCTTCTCACCTCAACCCACTGACCTCAAACCAAAATTTGACTTCTATTTTTTTCCCTTCTTTTTCAAAATATTTTTGTAGTACTCTTATATATGCTAATTCACTAAAGACTAACAAAAACTCCATGAGAAAGGAAAAATTATGTGCCGTGTTATAATTGAAAATATTGAAGCATGAAATGAAGTGGTGAAGTAGCTTGCCCATGCTTTCACATGAACAAAGTCACTAAAGATTTGAAAAGGATCAGGGTCTACCTTGTAAAAGTTATAAAAGGTCAATAAATAGCATTTCTTCATGTGCCTAAGTTTGTAACCAATTCTGTATCTGTATTACTGATAGAGAACAGAGCAGAGCATATAAATCAGGTATTAAGAAAGAAGCTGGCTCATGCATCCATGAAATGAATTTACCCTTCCCCTCATACACACAAAAATCATTGATTTTATCCACAGATCAGAGCCTGCACCCTCTCTTCACATAAGCAGATCTAAGCAAAAGAGGAAGAAAGGAAGGGGAGAAGGCAAGGATGGCCAACTTAACTTTCATTAAACTAAGCTGCCAATCCTCTTAGCATGAGAAACGGCCAACACAGGGACAGAAAGTTACCAGAAGTGAAAACCCCTGAAAAGAGTGAAGGATAATGATCCCTCTCCAACAATGGTGAGGTTGGCCCATGATCAGGCAGTGTTTCTTTCTGCTGTGCATAAGGTTGCTATGGGTCAGTACCAACTCGATGGCACCTAACCACAACAACATCATGCCTGAGACCCAAACCTGGGCTCCTACCACTACATTAAAGAGAAACAGAACGGTTCAATGATTAAAAGTATATATTATAGAATCAGAGTCCATAATATAATTATCTCGTTTATAAAACAGAGATAATTACTGTGCCACTTATAGACAGTAAGTGAAGATTAGTATACAGTGGAGTTTCTGATATACATAGTAATCACTCAATAAATATTAATAAATATTAGTGATTATTATAGATTAAATTGTGTCTCAAAATATATAAATATATTAAATATATATACACTGCGGTACTGGCCCCTATGCCTGTGAATGTGATCCTGTTTGGAAACAGGGTATCTTTTTTGTTATATTAATGAGCTCATTCCAGAATAGGATGCATTCTAAACCCAATCATTTCTGAGTTATAGAAAGAGTAAAATAAATACAGAAACTCACATGGAGTCCACCATATGAAGACAAATGTATGTATAAATCAGGGAACACTGAAGATTATCAGCTACTAGAAGCTGATAAAGACAAAGAAGGACCACTCCCAAACCAACCATCTGAATTCCAATTTCTAGCTTCCTGAACTATGAGAGAACAAATTTCTATTCTTCAAAGCTATCCACTTGTATATTTTGTTATGGCAGCTGTAGACAGAGATTACTAATATTTTTTTCATTATGGCAGCAATGATTGTTGTTATTGTTGTTAAGTGCCATCCAATTGGTTCCGACTCATAGCGACCCTGTATAAGCTTTCCGAGGAGTGGCTGGTGGGTTTGAACCATCAACCTTGTGTGTTTGACAGAGGTTATTTATTAATATTGAAACTGCCTCACAGAAACAAAATATTCAAAATGTTGATTAGCTCAGAAACTTTATTACATCCTTTGGGTGTAGATACATTGTCGTTGATGTTAAGTGCCGTCGAGTCCATCCAGGCCCATAGCGACCCTGTGTAGGGTTTCTGAACTCTCTACAAATTTTTGGAGCAGCAGAGAAATAATAGAGTAATCCTGGTGTGGCGCCGGTTCCGACTCACAGTGACCCTGCACAGGGGTTCCAAGGCTATAAATCTTTTTTTTTTTTTTTTCCCGAGGCTATAAATCTTGATGAGAGCTGAAAACCTCATTCTCCCAAGGATCGGCTGGTAGTTTCCCACTGCTGATCTCGTGGTTAGCAGCCGAACTCAGAAGCATTACGCTACCAGAGCTCCTTTGGAAGCACTATACAGGGTCACTATGAACTGCAGTGACTGCATTTAACAAGATAATAACAATCAGTGTTTTCTCGATGTCATGCAAGATACACACTTACCTTAAAAGCGTGTCCATAGGCTTAGAAATTGTAAATATTTTTCTTTCTGTTTTTAGATCTTTCCAAATGTTATACAATGGATAATATAATTGTTAAATCAAAGAGTATAATAATTGTTAATAAAATGTCTATAGCATCTCCTTTTTATGTTATTCTTAAGATGTCTTTCCCATTACTAGTTATAAAATGTTCTGGGAAGAGACTCCTACTAGATTGGATTCCATTTAACCCAGTGCCTGATATAAAGGAATGATCCATAGGTATTTTTGACCCACTGACATCTTTGCGCTTGAACACTTTGAAGTGGTCTTGTGCAGCAGATTTGGCTGATATATAGGTCATGAATTTCTTGACTGCTGCTCCAATGTGTGTTGATGGTTCCTCCAAGCACAATGAAGTCTTTGACAATTTCAATCTTTTCTCCATTTATCTTTATGTTATTTATTGGTCCATTGGTGAGGTTATTTGTTTCCAAAACATAGTGACCCTGTATAGGATTTCTGAGGAGCAGCGGGTGGACTTGAACTACAGAACCTTGCAGTCTAGTGCTTATCCTACGGCCACACCATTTTGTAGAGGAGAAAACTGAGGTTAAGAGAGGCTGTGACTCGCTCAGGAGTCTTTTAATATCAAACTCCCACTTGTATTTTAAATTGTATTTCAATTTACACAAACAAATGTTAAGGCGCACCTCTGTTTCACAGAGCATGGTACACCTATAAACCACGCATGCTGTTTGGTAGACCACAAGGTTTTTTAACAGCATCCCATATTTCTCTGTTTTGAGTCTCTTGCCACTTGGGTAAACATTGTACTTTTCATTGGATATACTGTAAGTCATTAAAGTCAGTAAATAGCAGAAATGAATAAAACAGCAACTTAGATATTTTTAACACCTCCGAGTTAAAACCACTTTGCAGTGGGGAAGAAGAACAGATGCCCACTTCTAAATGTGAGAGCCACCAACTGGGAATTTGCTAGTTGTAACTGCTGCCATCTGTTTTCCACTGTTCTTTTTTACCTGCCTCTCCTAGATTTAGCGTTTGAATTCTGAGCCATGGATTCTTGGTATAAATGAGGAGGTAGAGTAAGGGGGACTCCAATTTGAAAGTTCCCCAGGTGCTCACTCCTGCATTAAATCAAAGATAATCTCAGGGAAAAAAAAAAAAAAAAAA